>NW_015654065.1:857182-864692 GCF_001515625.1 Sinocyclocheilus rhinocerous
TAAAATAAAATAAAATAAAATAAAATAAAATAAAAAATAAAATAAAATAAAATAAAATAAAATAAAATAAAATAAAATAAAATAAAATAAAATAAAATAAAATAAAATAAAATAAAATAAAATAAAATAAAATAAAATAAAATAAAATAAAATAAAATAAAATAAAATAAAATAAAATAAAATAAAATAAAATAAAATATTTTATTATTTGAGAAATAAAATTTCTTAATTTAATAAATTAATTAAAACGAAGTTTTCTGCAACCACTAAACTACTAAAACTCAGGTGCTGTTCAATGCAAACTGCAAACTTGACCAGTCGGAATCATCAAGGAAACTGATTATGTTTGAGTTTTTGTAGGTTATCATAGCTTAACTTTTTAAAATTTCTTTTTATTTTGCATAACAAACTTTTTTTTTGGCTATTTTCAGTTCTTCTTTTGATTGTGTTGCACAAGGGCTGCTGTACTGCTAACACACCCGCTGAGCAGCTGCCCTCGGGCCACTTTGGCACTGTGTGCAATGTCGGGCACTGAGATTTTTACTATCTCTTTCACTTTCTCTCTCCCCCTCCCTTTCTCTATGGGTGTCAGTCTGGCCCCTATTTTTATCATATAAATGCATCCTTGGTGATCATAAGAGACTTTGGAAAAGCATTTAAAAAAATCTTAGTAGGTATATCTGCCTTTTTAGTTTGACTTACTTCAGAAAAGTCTTAAAACAATAGTGGCTGTTAATCATGTGATCATCAACCTGATTACCAGCATCCTTTTTATTCTCTTTTTATATTCTGTATTGCAAAGTAGGCTACCACAGTACCTGTGAACATGCCTTCCTCTGCCAGTTTCACTTCACAATCCCACATTCCCCAGACTGTGAAGGTGGAACTCTCTGTCGTTGCCTGGGAGGGCGATGCGATGGGGTGACAGTGTTTGGAAGGAGGAGAATGTGTGTGTGTGCGTGTGTGTGCCCCGCCCTTTCTTTAGCCCCATGGAGATGCATCGTCAGGGTCAGGGGATATAGAGAGATGAACACAGGGAGGCCGCACTCCACAACTTGAAAGGAATTCTAATGAAGCCAGGCAGTCGTGTAGCCTATTCCCCCGACAACAGGCCTCAAAAGGCACTGAGATTTTTACTCTCCCCCTCCCTCTCTCTCTCCCCCTCCCTCTCTCTATGGGTGTCAGTCTGGCCCCTGGCCCGTCAGACAGGCATTGGGGTGTGACGGGCGGCCCAGGCTCCTTCCTTAACCCCCTCCTCTTCTTTATCCTCCTCACCCCATGTGGCCTGGCACCCACCACTGACCATCCGGTGATTCCTGCCAAAGGGTACCTTCCACAAACCCCCTCCTAAAATATCCTGAAGAACTGTGGCCTCCTATTCTTTATCACTGAACAATTGCTTTGGAGATCATGTGGGTAATTTACCACTTATTTACCTGGGAGCTATTAATTTGAGTTCTTTCAGAGATTTACAACAAACCAAACAAAATAACCTTTAATTTTCACCTTGCATTATGTTGTAATGTTATATAATTTTGAGAGGACAAGACTTACAATGGCATTATCCTAGATTTTATCACTGAATTTGGAGATATGAGTGGCTACTGATTATAAGAAGAGAATGGAGATGATTTATCTAACTTTTATCAACTAATGGTCATAGATCTCTCAAATTTTTAGCAGAGCTACATTTGTCTATTACAAATATCAGTAATTTTATGATCTGTGATTATAAGTGACTTATAAGTGAACATCTAAATATTAATGAGGAATATAAGTTATTTATGTGGTTTCAAATGATCATTACAACTTTCCCCACTCCTCTCTAGTATTTATTGCTGACTGTGATAGAATAATGGTAAAACATTTAAACAAATTAAATGGATTAAAAGGTATCTGAAAGGCTACTTTTTACTACTAAGTAAGATAAGTTGCAATACTAATACTATGTATAATTTATACACTACTGTTCAAATGTTTGGGGTCAATAAGATTTTTTAAAGAATTTAATACTTTTAGCAACAATGCCTTAAATTGAAAAAGAGACAATAGAGACATATGTATTACAAAGTATTTATGTTCATTTAAACTTTTTATTCATCTAAAAATCACATTAAAACAGCACAACTGTTTCGAACATTGATTTCAAACCAATCAGCTTTTTAAAATTTATTAAAAGAGAAAAAAGATTTAAATTGTAATAATGTTCCACAATATATATATATATACAGTGGGTACGGAAAGTATTCAGACCCCCTTAAATTTTTCACTCTTTGTTATATTGCAGCCATTTGCTAAAATCATTTAAGTTAATTTTTTTTCCTCATTAATGTACACACAGCACCCCATATTGACAGAAAAAAAAAGAATTGTTGACATCTTTGCAGATTTATTAAAAAAGAAAAACTGAAAAATGCTCAGTATTTAGTAGAAGCACCCATTTGATCTAATACAGCCATGAGTCTTTGGGAAAGATGCAACAAGTTTTTCACACATGGATTTGGGGATCCTCTGCCATTCCTCCTTGCAGATCCTCTCCAGTTCTGTCAGGTTGGACGGTTCAAACAAATAGCTGCATTTGATGTCCCTCGTTTTATAGTTTGGAAAATTGCATGTTTGTTTGAGTGTGTGTGTGTGTGTGTGTTTATTTAGTGTTTCGTTGTTTGTGTGTTCATTTGGAGTTTCTATGAAACTGGAGCAAGACACAAGATGATAATGAGCTTTTAAAACATACATTGAGATAATTTCTTATACTCTTATGCACTGAGCTATAGAACATGTTTTTTTCTTCTTTTTAATCACATTTGTAGAAACATGATAGGTAACAAAAGAGGATGGCATGCGGTGAATGACTGACTTATCTCTTATAAGCCAATGAAAAACGCTTTTTCAATCATTAGCGCAAGTCTCAGTTTTGTCTCCAGATTCTGTGAAAAGACACAATTCTGCACAAAATCCACACTAAAATATGACAACTTAGACTTAGTATACAAGGCGGCTCTGATGCCTGTATGCTTCAGTATCAATGAATTATCAGAGCAACCTTAAACTTGTTGTCGCCATAAATTTAGTTTACATAGGCTATTTGCATATAATATACTTAGAATTTCATATTTTGCTTAATTGTGTATTTAAAGCATTCATCTCATAAATGCAGCATTAAACAGTCTGTAATTCTAGGCAATTTCATATGCAAATTTGTTATTGCTCTTGTAGTGTATAGGCTAGAAGACTTTTACTTTTTTTATACACCTACAATGTCATCCTGTATAAATAGAAATAGTTTGCTCCTAAATTCGAACTGTTGCTCTGTTTGAAACAACATTTTGTGAAGACTGTCGAGTCCTGATGTAGTGCATCTAGGAAAATTTCATCTCTCACATTTGTAATACAACTTAAGAGGGCATCAAAAGAATACAATAAAAGACTCAATGGTCACTCTTTACCCTATTCCATTAATATTAATACCAATATTCAACACCCCCATTTTTTTCTTTGACAACCCAGGGGTGCGTGTAGAACAGCTCGAAGCGAGATGTCTTTCATGCTGCAGGCCAGCAGCTTTGGCTTCGCTGGAGCGTGTCTCACTGCGCTCATACAGCCTGAGCTTGTCACTCCACCACAGCTTGTGTAAACAGTAAATAATAAACAAGCACTTTAATACATTATTGAGAAAATCACTTTAGGCAAGCGAGACGGTAGGAGAGCTGATCTGGAGCAGAAGGAGGCAGAATGACACTGCTGCTTAATTCACAATCTGTAATCAGTCGTACATATTTAAATAAAAAGAGCGCAATAGACTCCAGCAATTTGTAAAACCAGTCGTTTTATAACGTGTATGTGAGTAAACTGAAAGGGCAATAGCCCCATTGTATTATGCTATATAAATAATGCAAATAATTTGTAAAAAAACAACAACAACAACAGTCAATCTATAGCTTATAATTAAATATAATTTTGTTTCCAATTGATTCCGGGGAGCCTTTGTGGAAAATGCGGATCTGGGGAGTTTGGAAGAACTTAAATCCCGTAATTAATTAAAGCTTAATTCCCCAAGGGAAGTCAAAACAAAAGGTTAGGGTGTCGTAGCCTATTTGTTTAGCACATTATAAACACTTTTCAACAGTGTTTTATACAGCGTTTCTGTAATCAACAAACACGTTTACAAGTTCGCGAAATGTGTACGCTACTCTAGCGAATCGCGTTCGCCGATGTTACCATAGCAACAACTAACTCGCTGTGTATCACTTCGTTTCGCAAATCACAAATATTTCACAAAAAACGTTTAAATGTTTTAAAATGTATTTATGATAGCCTAGTTAATAATTAGCTAGGTTAGGTAAGCTAATGGAACGCAAGACGTACCGATTTAGCGTAGAAAATTGTTGACAGAACGTAGCTGATCTTTCCTAAAGTTAATTCGCACACTGCGGAAAGTGTGTATTTATTTCTTATCTTTGTATACCTACATAACACATTTACTTAAAAAAATATATACTTCTGGGACTTGTGCGTGCAGACTACATCATGTAGTTATTGAGAGGAATAATTGTATTGTTTTCATATTCTCTTCTCTCCCAGTTGTTAAGTAGCCACTGCTTCATCCCAGCAAACCCCCAGGGCTCCAGTGTAACTCAATTCACCCTGGCTTATTATATTTATAACTAGTATAATATCAGGGACACTCTTTGAGCTTCCCTCGTTCTCCTGTGCTCATTCGTTAGAACTTTTATTGTGTTTAGTATGTGAAGATACACGACTAAGGAATTTACCTAAAACAAAAATTATGCAATTAAACGAAAACTCGTCTTATAGTCTACAAGTCTGGTTGGTGCATGTTATATCACGCGCTGTCATATTATTCATGACTTTGCAAATACTCAATATTATGCTAAATCAAACAATATCGTAATGCATCCCAAAAGACTCTTTTGTTTAATTTTATTTCCAAAAAAGAAGAGCGCTTCTGACGTAGGACTGCTTTATATAAAAAAAGATGGCTGCAATAATAAAAACAGCCTGTAGATGGCAGTCAGAACCTTGGCAAGCAGCACAGCTGAAATCCCATTGACTGTTAGTAAGTCCGAGAAGAACGTTTATGCGTTCAATTTACATGCACTCCATTCAGAGACAGCTCTAAAATATTCAGATTGGCATCTCTCGGTGTGGAGTACTTTTAAAAATACATAATTCAAGATTCATTCACACGCTACAGGGATGTACAACAAGTTTGAAGTCAAGCAAAAGGGATGTGGATAATGGTGATTGTTATAATTAGCTTTGTTCTGGACCTACATTTAGTTCTCTTGAGTTATGTTATGCAGTTTTATACTTCATAATCTAAAGCAATTTAGGTTTTCTGATAAACTTACCTGCAAATTACTTTGTTACATAACCTAAAAAATATGGCAGCCAAGTGACTTGTAAGTTGTAACACTTTTTTTTTCAACGTTGCTCGTTTTTGTATCATGTATCTCAGACTTTGATGTAGGCTACTATACTGCTATTTGTCTGCTAAACATTTTAAGTAGTTTAGAAATTAAGCTTATTCCTAAACGCATAAATTAATGTCAAGTACAGAGTGCTGCTGTTACAATTGCTGTTCCATTGGTTAGAACACATGAAAACATGAACATTTTAAATTTTATACATGGATTTATTGTGATAATGAAATTTACTTGTACAAAGTACTTATTGTAAACATTTCATTTCAAAAAGATAAACATATAGGAAATTAGACTATTTTCATAATTATTTTTTTTGTGGGTCCAGTAGACGTATATCGTAAAGTGTTACGACCATCCCTGTCTAGTCAGCTGTAATATTTCTAGTTTATTTTATATGTAAATGAAAAGCATGGGTGGATGTTATGAATCAAATCAAAGAAGAGAACCTGCTGATGCAGATGATACCAGGTCTGTCATTTAACATCAATTAACATATTCACAAATTAAAAGTACAAGCTAAAAGTTTACCTACTTACCTTAAAATTGTTTTTTTGTTCTTTTAATTCTTTACATTATTATTATTTTTTTATAGACTTGGAACTTCAACTGTCACCTTTACGACACTCATGTATAATAGTGATTTCATCTCACTAACTTGTTAAACTGACGGTGTCACCGCACTCCCCGACATCTACTACTTTATTTGGTAAGTAATGTCTGTTTTCCCCCACTAAATCGAATATAATATTTAATATGGCTAAATCAAACTGCTTATATAGGGTTATGTTAATGAAAGTAATTTTTTTAAAGGTCAGGTCAGGTAGAAGTAGCTCTTTATGGTTAAAATTACACTATTCATTGTAGTTCCAGTTAAACAACCATGTTTCAGAACCCAAGTGATTCAGTTCAAGGTGAGCTTAGTGCTAGTCTAGAACAGGGGCCCTCCGTCTGCAGCACATGTGAGGGACGAGTCGTCTAGTTTAGTCCCAACTGAGACAATAGAGGGACGGAAGGGGACAATGAGGGAGAGCCGCTGAAAAGGGAACGGCTGGGGTGCAGGGCACAGACGGCAGGAGAGAGAGAGAGCGAGGAGGGGGGTTGACAGAGGGGTCAGTGATCGGGGTTAGTATGTGTGTTTATTCTTGTGTGTGTGTCTGCGTGTGTGTGTATTTGCGAGGGGACTCGGTCACGCCCTTCTTTTCACACTCTACTGCCTCATTATTGACGGGCTGAACTGATACCCCAACAATGAGCCCCGGCTCCCACAGATGTCACGGAGACCAAGCGACCCCCTGACATATTTACCCACGCACCCTAACACTGGCTTTCTCTCTCTTTCTCTATCTCTTATACAATATACAATATATACTATTTTAATATACTTTGGCAAAGCTTTTCAGCAGCCATTATGCTAATATGCTGATTTGGTGTTTATATGGTGATTTGGTAAGAAACATATCTTCTTGTTTTTGATGATTAAAACAGTTGTGCTGTTCATCTTTTTTTTGATCAGTAATTTTGAGCATTAATTTAAAATAGAAATCATCTGTAAAATTTGATAAATTTGATATGCCTTTACTGTCACTTTAGAACAATGTAAAGCATCCTTTCTAAAAAAAAAAATCAAACAAAAACCAAATTACTGACTTTTGAACTGTAGTATAAAAATACAATAAATAAATAAATAAATAAATAAGTACTTGAGGTTTTAAATTTAAAATGATATGGTAATTAAAAACTATAAAATGTAAGGTAAAAAAATTAATAAAAATACCAGGTTAAAAATAATACCAGTACTCAAGAACTATACATTTTGGTTTAATACAGTTCTAAAAACTTCTACTTTTTCAGGAGTGGGACCACAAATCTGTCGTACTGCTCTTCAGAGAGCCGATTCTGCATAATGAACCTATGACATCAGACTTTTCCTGGAGATCAGCAGGTTCAGGAATTGCTCCCTGTCCGCCGCAGAGTGTTCTTGCCCAGGATGCCCGTGCACAACAACCCTGATATTTAAAAAAAAAAAAAGCCCCTTCTGGACTGTGGCACCTGGAGTTGAGGTG
>NW_015654065.1:865072-868957 GCF_001515625.1 Sinocyclocheilus rhinocerous
GGGGGGTTGACAGAGGGGTCAGGGATCGGGGTTAGTATGTGTGTTTATTCTTGTGTGTGTGTCTGCGTGTGTGTGTATTTGCGAGGGGACTCGGTCACGCCCTTCTTTTCACACTCTACTGCCTCATTATTGACGGGCTGAACTGATACCCCAACAATGAGCCCCGGCTCCCACAGATGTCACGGAGACCAAGCGACCCCCTGACATATTTACCCACGCACCCTAACACTGGCTTTCTCTCTCTTTCTCTATCTCTCCCACTCACACACTGTGTGGACACCAACTGCTGGTATTTTGCACATATGCGCACCCACACAGGACAGAGCAGGGCGCTGGGTGAAAAGGATCTCGGCGCAGGGGGGTGATATCATGACTGAAATCAATAAAAGAGAAGTCATGCAAGTATAACAAATTCATTACTCTTTGGGAGCCTATGTGTGTGTTCGCACGTGCTTGAACGACAGCTGTTATCTTTAAATTTATCTGCTCTTCCTTCCCTAATGAAGCCCCTGACATCAGAAGCCTCTCGTTTCAGGCTTGAAAGATAAATTGACAGAGGTGTTGTTTTGACTGACTTATAAATGAGATAAATGTGTAGTATATATTTCAATATCTGAGAGTGCTGCAGTCATGTTGGATTGAAACTGATGACATTCTCTGTTAAGAAAAATGTCCCTGAAAGGAGTCTTGACTTGAAACGGCATGCCCTCCCTATGTACGTGTATATATATATATATATATATATACAATATACAATATATACTATTTTAATATACTTTGGCAAAGCTTTTCAGCAGCCATTATGCTAATATGCTGATTTGGTGTTTATATGGTGATTTGGTAAGAAACATATCTTCTTGTTTTTGATGATTAAAACAGTTGTGCTGTTCATCTTTTTTTTGATCAGTAATTTTGAGCATTAATTTAAAATAGAAATCATCTGTAAAATTTGATAAATTTGATATGCCTTTACTGTCACTTTAGAACAATGTAAAGCATCCTTTCTAAAAAAAAAAATCAAACAAAAACCAAATTACTGACTTTTGAACTGTAGTATAAAAATACAATAAATAAATAAATAAATAAATAAGTACTTGAGGTTTTAAATTTAAAATGATATGGTAATTAAAAACTATAAAATGTAAGGTAAAAAAATTAATAAAAATACCAGGTTAAAAATAATACCAGTACTCAAGAACTATACATTTTGGTTTAATACAGTTCTAAAAACTTCTACTTTTTCAGGAGTGGGACCACAAATCTGTCGTACTGCTCTTCAGAGAGCCGATTCTGCATAATGAACCTATGACATCAGACTTTTCCTGGAGATCAGCAGGTTCAGGAATTGCTCCCTGTCCGCCGCAGAGTGTTCTTGCCCAGGATGCCCGTGCACAACAACCCTGATATTTAAAAAAAAAAAAAGCCCCTTCTGGACTGTGGCACCTGGAGTTGAGGTGGGATTTGGATGTATTCTTTGATGATGTCTTAAAAAAAAAGGAAACCAGTCACTGCAAGCTCAATGAATCCTTGAATAATTCTGCTAGGTGCTTTTTCTAAAAGGCTATGTTATTCCCAAACTCAGCTCAATAGCTTTGGGCGATAACCTGCATCCACCAGAGACTCTGGCCAACCTTATGCATGGTGTGCATCATTAAATTTAATAGACGAATTAGAGTGACTGTTACCATGTGGTTAGTTCATTATTTCATTATTGAAATCTGGTTTCATGTTGCATGTGCAAACTACAAAATTCTGATTAAAAACATTATTTTAATCCTTTCAAAAATGTTTATAATTGTAGAATAAAAAATGTATCAACAGACAGTCTAAATCTGAGGTAATGATCAAAAGCATTCCTGTTATCGCTCTCCTTTTCCTCAGGCCTGTAGTTGCAAGCTTTCCTCTGTTTTTTCATGGTCTGTTTAAAGACTTAGTGAGGCCCGCAAACTACTACCTTTAATGACCAATTAACAGTAGTAAAGCTGTGTGTGCGGCAAGCTCCACATCGCAGAGGGTTTGTTTAAGTCAACAACAACGCGGCGCTGCTAACGGTGTGGCTGCAGCCTCTCGTTACCAGCGCTTCGCCTTTAAACACCTCTCTCCTATGCTTATTAAAATCTGTGCAAACACATGCAACCAGTGCTGAAACAGCCTTGAGAGAGAGAGAGGTGGACTGTTTCAAATGTGCAGAGGAGGGAGTGTGTGTGTGTAAAGTTGGTAAAATTGTGTTAAAGTTGGTTTAAATGAATGAAGGCAGGTTATTAGCATGGTTCAATAATGTAGCTGCGGGGCAGGACACGGCTAGTCAAGGCCATAGTGTTTCCTGGGCTCCTCATTTAGTTTTAGTGCATTTGCAGGTGCTGCCCAAGTCCCTGAAATGCTCCAGAACTGGTTATCTATGAACAGCTAATGAGCCACAACTTATACAGACCTTCAAAATATTTACAGAAACAAGCACAGCTTGCTAAATATATATATGTAACACACACATACAGTACTGCTTTATCTTGTCTAGTGAGCCTAAGACTGTCATTGGTGCCCTCTCAAAAAAAAAAAAAAAAAAATTTATGTGATGCCCTTGCACACACAACGAGAGACCGCACACCGAACAGACAAAAATAAAACCCCATCCGTGTAAAAAACAGCACTCAGATCAAAGAATAGCTAGAGTGTGAATATTGTACTTCCCATGGCATTCACGCATTATACCATCCACAGGTTTACATGCACTGCTATTATAAGCTCGCTAGACCAAACACACTGCAGCTGAGCGAAGCAATGAAAAGTATGTAAACCCCACATCTCTACACCGCATTTAAATGTAATTAACTGCAAAAAGAAGCACTAGCCAACTAACAGGGCAGTTCACAGCACCGTTTTGAATGAACAGAGAGAGACTATAGAGAACACCAGCCAAGAAAACCCAAAGCGCTAATCAGGATTTACCCTTTGTTTTTAGTGAAGCAGAAGAAAGACAAATAAGATGAAGTGTTTTCGATTGTAGCTGGGGTATTTAGCATAATACTGAAGCGTTATCACACAAGGAGAGAAAGGTATTATGTACAGATTTGTTAGCGCATATTTGATCGTTATTAAACATGTAAGCATCAGACAGGTTTAGCGCAGATGAGAATTAAAGGGAGGAGGAGAACGACTGAAAAGGAGAGAGACTTGATAGATATTGCTGCTTTGTTTGTAATCTAGCAGTGAGGAGGTGTTCACATTGAGCCGCTGTACTGACAGTGCTGAGCGCACATTTAATGTGTTTGATTGTGTGCAATAGGTTTGAAAAAGGTACATTTTTACATTGTGCTTGATCTCTGTCTCTACTATAAAAAGGATTCTTAAATCATTTAAATAATGCAGAAAAACAACCAAAGACTACTGAAATTTTTGCAGGTATTTTTGTGTATGATTATGGTTTAGTCATATTCATTCTCTTCCCAGCATGCTCGGAGTCATGAATTGTTGTTAATTTTATTGTCAAACTTGTCTTTTGATACCAGTTTGTGCCTCTTTGATTGACGTGTATCATTCTGATTCTTGAGTTTGTTTTTTGTCTTATTAGTTTTCATATGACGTTGTCAACAATCTAAAGCAACAGTCACGTTTCTCTGTTACATCCAGGTTTCTTGTAAAAAACTGAACTGAAACACATTTGAACACAATATAAGCTTTGTAAGTAAAGGCTACATCAAAATGTTTTCTTTTTTATTGTCTCAGAAGTACTTAAAGGGGTCATATGATGTTGCTAAAAAGAAAATTATTTTGTGTATTTGGTGTAATGAAATGTGTTTATGCGGTTTAAGGTTAAAAAAACACATTATTTTCCACGTACTGGACATTATTGTTTCTCCTCTATGCCCCGCCTTTCTGAAACGCGTC
>NW_015654065.1:869283-889016 GCF_001515625.1 Sinocyclocheilus rhinocerous
ATTATTTTCCACATAGTGTACATTATTGTTTCTCCTCTATGCCCCACCTTTCTGAAATGCGTCGATTTTTACAAAGCTCATCGGTTTGAAAAAGCGAGGTGTGCTCTGATTGGCCAGCTATCCAGTGCGTTGTGATTGGCCGAATACCTCAAGCGTGAGACGGAAATGTTACGCCCCTCACATACTGCTGATGCCGTGTCCAGCCGGAGCGACGAGGCATAAACATTAAAACCCATTACAAATGAGGCATTTGTTGCATCCAGTGGGGACATAATTACTGATTATAATGACTTATACTGTCTTTTTACGCGTTGCGTTGCATCAATATTTGGGTTAAACTGTTCTTGAACAGTGTTGTAAATACAACTTAACTACTGATTTCTAGTCGTGTCCTCTTTTGGAAGACCAAACAAAGTAGTTTCGCTTTCACAACGAAACCGTGTCACGCACCGCGGTCTTGAGTGAGCGGAGGTCGGAGGCCTAGAATGAGCCGCGGCCTAGAGTGAGCAGAGGCCAGCTTGAGTGAGCAGAGGCGGGCGGGCTTGAGAACGACGCGGCCGGCAGATTCGACAAAGGAGCGTCCGGCGGGCTTGCGGCAACCACATGTGACGACCCCGGGCTGGACTCCGCTTCGTCCACGGTGAAAGTTGATGTATTTCCTCAGCGACCAGCACAGATCAGCTCTAGGCATGACGAAGCGGATATCGTCCTCTTTTGGAAGATTTTAGGTAGGCGTGGTTGACTCTTAACTTTTATAAAGAATATCTCTTTGGATTTGAGACTTTAGTCTTTGCAACTTTACAGATCTTCTTTATGCACCAAGAGCTTGTAACACTCCAAAGAGAAAGGAAAAATTGAAATCGCATCATATAACCCCTTTAATATAAATAGGTCATTGTTAAAATGAAGGCAAATATTAAACCATGGCAACTTGACATTTTAAATTCAGTGAACTTTAAATGTACAATGATCTATCTATCTCTCTATCTATCTAATCACATATCACTCCAATCATTTACAAAAGCAGCATTTTGAAGCATGCAGGTGGAACTTGTATTTCCTTTTCCAATTCAGCTGAGCCCACAAAGGCTTGATGTCATAAAAGAGTGGTTTATGTCTGCTATGTCACTGACTTCCTGTCCACAGAACAGATCATACCATACTAGAGACCTGTAAACTGAACATGCTGTTTTTTGTTGTGAATTGTGGATTACAGTCATGTCTCTATAGGCTTACTCACAAAAGTCTATGTGTGCTGCTCATGTTTCACAGCTTAAATCCAGTGTTTGTGTATCAGTTTATGTCAAAAAGCAATGTAAGCTTATTTTCTGCTGAAGTGTACATGGATGCTCAGGCTAGGGTGGATTTGAATATGTTAGATGAGGATAGATGAACCCAGACTGCAGTTACAGCTTTTGGAACTGGTTTCAATCCCTTGAAAGTACTCATTTAGTTTACACTAAGAATAATAAATCTACTTGAATGTATCAACTTTGAGAATAACATTAAATTAATAATTCTCCCAAAAATGAAAATGTTTGAAACATCATCCAAGATTTTGATGAATTTGTTTCTTCATTGGAAAAGATTTGGAGAAATTTAGCATTAAATACCTTGCTCACCCTTGGATCCTCTCTAGTGAATGGGTGCCGTCAGAATGAGAGTCCAAACAGTTGATACAAACATCACAATAATCCACAAGTAAACAGCATGACTCTAGTCCATCAGTTAATATCTTGTGAAGTGAAAAGCTGCACTGTTTGTAATAAACAAATCCATGATTAAGACGTTTTTTAATTTCAAACCATTGCTTCCGGCAAAGTCCTCTATTCATTACATTTACATTTACATTTAATAATTTAGCAGATGCTTTTATCCAAAGCGACTTACAAATGAGGACAATGGAAGCAATCAAAATCATCAAAAGAGCAATGATCATCTGTGCTATAACAAGTCTCAGTTAGCTTAACGCAGTACACGTAGCAAGGTTTTTTTTATTTTATTATATAATAAATAAAAAGAAAACAAATAAAGGGTCAAATAAAAATTTAAGAGATATGTTTTTAGCCGATTCTTGAAGATAGTTAGTTAGGCAGGTCATTCCACCAGGAGGGAACATTTAATTTAAAAGTCCGTGAAAGTGATTTTGTGCCTCTTTGGGATGGCACAATAAAGCGACGTTCACTTGCAGAACACAAGCTTCTAGAGGGCACACAAGTCTGAAGTAATGAATTTAGGTAAAGGGGTGCAGAGCCAGTGGTGGTTTTGTAGGCAAACATTAATGCCTTGAATTTTATGCGAGCAGCTATTGGTAGCCAGCGCAAATTGATAAACAGAGGTGTGACGTGCATTCTTTTCGGCTCATTAAAGATTAATCTTGCTAATAATATTAATCTTATTCATAATATTACTTTTTCCAGTTAAAAAATTGTCTCATCTGAATCAGACGAGAAATCTATTTATAAGTGGAAACAGTACAAAACAGTTCTAAAGAAATATATTTTGATGCACGAGGACAACAGGGATGGATTTTTTCACTTGGGATATACTTTTATTTAGGCCAGAATCAAGTTTAAAATTAAAATACTTTAATGATGGATTTGTTTCTTAGAAACAAGCCACTTTTCAATTCACAAGATGTTAACTAATAGACTGAATTACTTGTGGATTATTGTGATGCTTTTATAAGTTTTTTTTAACTTTCATTCTGACAGAACCCATTCACTGCAGATGATCCACTGGTGAGCAAGTGATGTAATACTAAATTTCTCCAAATCTATTGTGATGAATAAACAAACTCATCTACATCTTGAATGGCCTGAGGATGAGTGAATCTTCAGCAAATTTAGATTTTAAGTGAACTATTCCTTTATTAATGATATACAGTGGGTACGGAAAGTATTCAGACCCCCTTAAATTTTTCACTCTTTGTTATATTGCAGCCATTTGCTAAAATCATTTAAGTTAATTTTTTTTCCTCATTAATGTACACACAGCACCCCATATTGACAGAAAAACACAGAATTGTTTAACAATGAGTAAAGATAAAAGGAAAGCATACAGAGCGAGTTCACCTCTCTTTTCTGTTAGTTTTAGGAAATGGAAAGTGTACAGACTGTTCGGACATTATATGTTAGGCTGTGTTTGTGTGCGGCTGTGCAGTGCAGGTTCAGTATTCAGCTCAGGGCGCACCAGTCATGCTAATTGCTCCCAAGGTCAGAGCCTGCGCTGGGCTTTGCTGAGTGTGTATACCTGTGTGTGTGTCTCTCAGATCTAGCCTGCTTGAATGGCATGTTTTGATCAAGCTTAATTTGATCAGTGGAAAGTGTCGGGTGCGAACAGGGCCTTCTATGACCTGCTGATTCTATTGTGCACAGTCTCGGTGTAGGTGTGTGTGTGTGTGTGTGTGTGTGTGAGTGTGTAGGTGTAGGTAAGACATTTAAAACTGAGTTCTCACTTCAAACTTCTGTCCGCTGCTGTCTGCATTTCACAGGTACATTGTGGATGCTTTTTGTGTGCCTATGAGGTGTGAACATACATGAGTTATGTCTCTCTGCATATTTCATTATGGGAGGATGTGTTAAAGCTCAAGAACATACATCATAAACAATCAAAAGTTTGGACACACCTCATTCTTTTTTTATTACTACTTTCCATATTTTATATTAAGAGTAAAACCATTAAATAGGTGTTAAGTAACACAAATAGAATTATGTAGTGTATAAAAACAACACATTCATTCATTCATTCATTCATTCATACATTTACTTATTCATTAATTTACTTATTCATTCATTTTTCATTTAAAAATGTGTTTATTTATTCAAAGAACACTGTATTCAAAGTACACTGTATCATTCAAAAGTTTGGTGTCAGTGTAGGTTTTTTTTTATTAATATTTTATTAAGCATTAGATTGGAAGACTTTTACATTGTTACAACAAATTTATATTTCAAACAAATGTTATTCTTTTTAAATATCCTATTTATTAAAGAACCCTTAAAAAAGGAAATGTATCATGGTTTCCACAAAAATATTAAGCAGTTTTTTTAGCTGTGATAGTAATAATAATAATAATAATATATTATTTATAATAATAATTGTAATAATATTTCACAATATTATAGTTTTTACTGTATTTTTATCAAATAAATGTGGTCTTGGTGAGCACTAGAGACTTCAGAAATTCAAAACATTAAAAATCCTCACCAGCCTCAAACTTTTGAACAGTAGTTTGTTTTATTTGGTAAAGAATTACATAGGTACGATTCATATTTGTCTAAACAAATGTAATTTAAGCATAAACCTTTGCATCAAATTGTTTTAAGATCATAAAGAGCATTAATTCAGTAAAGTGTGTCCAAACTTAAAGTAAAGTATGATACGGAGAATATAGACTCTCCATCAGTACCAGTTCCGCAGAACTCCCAGCATCCATAGCGCAGGTAGAGAAGAGCAGTCTGGGTATGTGCGGTGATGTCTGTGACAGCGGCAGTGATGTCAGGCTATGAGTGAGATTGATAGGCTCTATGATCAGGGACGCGCTGCTCTCCTGAACAGCCCAGAGATGGATCACATCACACACATACACACTCACACGTCTCCTTGCTTTCCTGGATAAATGAACTAAGGGGGAATTCATCATTCCCTGCTCCAGAAAGAGAGAGTGAGAGGAAGAAAGAGACAGAAAAATGGCGTACCACTGTCTTCTTCTGGGTCAACCACCTCCCTACTCCTTCTCCTCCTCCCCCCTTCCTACGTCTCTCCCTCCTTTCTGTGTCACCGGTTCTCCTCACAGGTTAGGTGTCAGGGTACGGGCCCGGTTTTGTTGTTGCGGTGTCATTGGATGATTTGTCAACGTGAACGATTTGCCACTCAAGCGAATCAATCAACCTACAGGAATGCACCAACAGAGGCGGAGAGACAAGCGTATCCTCTCAGCATGAGCCTTCGTCGTGACGGCTCTTCGTCTTCCTCAGGCCCGGCCCTCAGACATTTTGGGGGGAACGCTTCCTCAGTTTACCTCCTGTGTGAGGATCATTCCTCATGTCTCCAAATCTTTGTCAGTTTCTTAGTCACCACTAGTTTCCCGTCTCTGTTTCTTGCCATACGTTTTCTTTGCTCAAATTAATCTTTGCCATGGCCGATTTGAAATAAGCACCCTATTGCATTAGCACATGCCTAATTAAGCAAATGCTTATTAGAAAGACCTTGCTTAACTGGTAGACAACCTCACAATTAAGTCTTCTCTGTGCAAAACATCCCAAACTTATTGCCCTTGCAAATGACCCCAGGGAATCTGCTAAGAACTTTAATGTCTGATGTTAATTTCCTGGTGATGATGATATTTTCATTGATGAATGACTAAATAATGCACTCAAAAGTGAAAATACTGTCATTTAGTCACCCGTCTGTCTTTCAAAACCTTTATGGCTTTTTTTTTCGAACACAAAAGGATTTATATCAGAATCTCCAAACTGCTGTTTTCCATACGGTGGAAATTTTATGGTGACTAAAGGTGTCAAGCATTAAAAAGGATATAATTTCAGTATGTTTTCTACACAAAGCTATGAAATGATTTCAAAAGACTTGGAATAAAACGCATGGGTCGTATTGACTACACTTATGGTGTTTTTTTTTTTGTCTGTTTGGAGCTTGACAGCCTCTGGTCACCATTCACTTTCATTGTATGAAAATAGGGTTAATATTTAAAAATAGCATTTTTCTGAAATAAAATACAAATATTAGATGAAAAACTGAAAAACTAAACAAAAATGTGTTGCCTTGGAATCTAACTGAAATAAGTTTAAGCACTAAAATTACAAATAAAAAAATTAAAACTCAAAAAAAAAAAGAAAGTTAAACCTAGTTATATTAAAAATTAAACAAAATGTAAAACTTGGCAAAAAACTTACAGAAGTTTGATATGAAGCTAAAACCAAAGAGGAACTTCCACAGAGGAAAGAAAGGAAGACATAATGGTTTGGAATGACATGAGGGTGAGTAAATGATGACAGAATTTTCATTTTTGGGTGAACTATACCTTTAAACAGTAATGTAATGATGCTTTATTTTATTATTATATAGCATTACAGTAAAATAAAAAAGTCCTTACTTTGAATAAAAGCGTCTGCTAAAATGTTATAAAACTGCATGACTGCTGAAACATTTATTTGACTATTACAGCCAAACACAATGATTGAAATATGACTGATGTTTTTATTAAACATCTTTGACATTCCAAAAACCTCACAGTGATTTACAGCTAAACATAAAGGTAAAAGCTCTATTATAGAGCTTTAACTGCTTACTGGTCAAACAAATGTCAAGACTGTTTACTTTACCAATTTAACTTTGCTTGTCAAGGACCTCAGGCCTGCCTGCTGAAGTGCCAGAACCATTTTTGATTGTGCACTCTGCAGCGAGGCAATAGTGTCATTATGAAGTGGCAATTTGTCGGGAACCCAACAAAGAAACGTTGTAACAATTAATCACAGGGAGAATGGGAAATAACGTGTAATTATGTTCATTAGGCAGCAAGTGCAAGGGCAATTATCTTCGCCTACCGTAGCCTGTCAGAAGCATGTCGGGAGTGATGCAGTAATAATTCACAACTCGCTGTGTTTTATTAGTGCTTGTGGAGATGGACTAGGGACCAGCGGGTCACCAGGTTGAAAACTCACGGTTCACAAGACCATTCCTCTCCTGCGCCCTCGATCTGCAATGGAGGTCTGTACATTCTGACTAATGCAGAAAAAAAACACCATCACATACTATTCATACACACTAATGTTATTATATGCATCCCAGACCAGACTAATGTCTGCAAGACTATGTCAAATTGCATTAACATAATTGCATTAGATACAAAATATTAGGCACCTGCAAACAAATGAGGCATTTCTCAGAACTAATTCACCTTTCTGAGACATTTTTTGCAATTTTAATGAAGTCAAGGTGATTTTTTGTGTGTGGAAATTTTAAGTCATTTAACCACAGATATTGTTTATTACATTATGGACATATATAAACTAACATCTAAAATGTCCAAATCCTTGATTGGACAGTATATCTAATATTTAATTATTTAAAAATATTTATTTAAAATAAATGTCACTTGGTTTAATAGCTTATCTGATATGATGTTATTTAATGTGACTAAAGAGTCTAAATAATTTTATTTTAGAAGGAATGCTTATTTGATTGTTAGAAAAGGCTAAAAAGTGATACATTTTTTTAAATATGTTTTTTAAAAATAATATTCTTCCTTAACGAGGAACTCAAGATATAGGCTGATAATAGAGTATATTGTATTTTAAATAAATAAATACAATGTATGTATTTATTATAACATCGTTTTTATGTGTTTATTTATAAAATAGAAGCTTTTTAAATAAAATATAAGTTTATATTTACTTGTATTTACTTGTTCATGCTAAATGTTTTTAACAGAAAAAAAAAACTATTAAATGAGAAACAATTTTTCCATATTTGAATAAGCATGAATTATCAGTTTTGTTTTTATCCCATCACAGGATCTCTTAATATGTAGAAGCATGACCAATCAAATGAACATCAACTTCTTTTTTTGTATCAGGTGAATACTGCAGTTTTTTTGTCTGTGCATGCTAAACCAAACTGTTACACTGTCTGTCTTGTGTCAACATTTGTTTTAAACGGATGAACTCAATTCTCGCTCTCTCTTTCCTGGACTGAGTCGTACTGCCCTGGGCTTCTCGTTTCAATTGGCTCGTCAATTAATTGCTCCAGCAGTTCAAAACAAGCCTTACCTGCCAGTCAGAGGAGATTGTTTCTTCTATAACAAACTGAGGAGGTCTTCGTCTTCTCCACTCAGTATGAAGCTAAAACGAAACTTGACCTGCCAGCTTGGTGCATTATGGGAAGCGACTTGGCCATATCTGTCAATCAGTCAATGAGAGAGTGAAGAAATGTTCACCTTTACATGGCAGGAATAGAGTGTGAAAACAAGACTCTTGTGGGATGAGGAATTCAGCCATAATTAGCCTTCCTTTCTCCTTGAAGATTCAAAATTTCTCTCTTTTTGTATGACACAAGCACTGTGAAATGTAACTGATTGACCCTTACTTACAACAAAATTGCTTTAAAAAAATCTAAATATATATTCTTATCTGAGTGGATTAGGAATCGCATTTATTGCTCCTTTTTTAATTTAATTTAATTTAATTCTATTCTTTTTTTTTTTTTTTTTAACTTGCCCCTTTCAGACTTGCACTCTATTTACTAACTAATGCCTTCATTTGGAACTCAAGATAATCAACCAAACAATAAATACATTTTATTTATTGTCACGGATCGGCCAGGTTCACTCACCACCCAATCACAGCGCACACCTTCACCTGAGTTCTGATTGCATGCACCTGTTCATTATCATCACCCTCATCAAGACTGCTTCATAAGAACACACCTCACCTCACTCCATTGTCTGGTCTCGTTTGTACGAAGTGGACTCTTTATGCTACTCCAGCGAAAGATTGATGTCCTTACCTTCCTCGTGTACTTACCTCCTGTGTTCCATTCCAAAGCCTGTATCCTCCTACGTCTCCGTGTACACTACTCCAGTCCTTACAACGGTGAGGTGTGTGCCACCTTCCATTCAGCTACCCGCTATTCCACGGACTCCTGCAAGGGCAAGCATACTCATTACCACACCCCCAGTGTTGCCAATTTAGCTACTTTGTAGCTAGATTTAGCGACTTCCCCGCCCCTTTTGAGACTTTTTTTCAAAAGTTTAGGGACAAATATAGCAACTTCTTGGACAAACCTTATCCAAGTTCTCATCTTGCCCACTGATCAACGTTCATCTTTATATAGATCAGTGAATTTGCCATTATGATGTCATCTAGTAACCCATAAATAAACATCCTCTGTCATTTCTAACCTTCTGTTTGAGTCTCCTTCCATAACATTTATTTATTTATTATAACACATTTTTACTTTTCACTTATAATGTAAAATATGAGATTTTTTATAATAATCCAGTTTTCTCTCACACTGTGAAATATAACTGATTAAAAAAAATTTTTTTTAATAAAATCTAAAAACATTTTATTTTTTATTTTATTTCATATAATCAGTCAATACAATTTTTATTTATGTATTCATTATAACATTTATTATTTACTTATAATGCAAAATATAAGATTTTAACTATTTATTTGAAAAATACACGTTTTATTTACTTACTGGGGGACACTTAGGGGGAAGTCGTGGCCTAATGGTTAGAGAGTCGGACTCGTAACGGTTGCGGGTTCGAGTCTCGTACCGGCAGGGATTGTAGGTGGGGGGAGTGAATGGACAGCGCTCTCTCCCACCTTCAATACCACGACTGAGGTGCCCTTGAGCAAGGCACCGAACCCCCAACTGCTCCCCGGGCGCCGCAGCAAAAAAAGTGTGTGCACTTTGGATGGGATAAATGCAGAGCACTAATTCCGAGTATGGGTCACCATACTTGGCCACATGTAACGTCACTCACTCACTCACTCACTCACTCACTTTTTCACTTTAATTTGATTACTGTACTTCTAATGCAACAATACTTTCAATACTGATTAACAAATACCTAAAATCTTAATTTTAAAGATATTATAGTCAAAGAGGTTCAAGGAACATAGATATTTACGTTTTAAGTAATGTTTAATTAGGACCACTCGACTGCTTGTTAGCTAAATTTGAAGAATAGCAGAAAAAGCTGTTAGCTGTTGGTATTTACAGTCTTGAACATGAAATGAGGAACAAATGATAGATGCATAATATCTGTGTGGCCCTCTGCGATATTTTTTTATCACTTTTTTTGCCGCTGCTGTCGTGGCAGGCGGCTTTTCAAGCTCCATCCTTCCTTTATTTCTTCTTTTCTCCTCAGGCATCCGTCTCTTTCTCCATCTCTGTCGTCCTCCCTCTCCGCTCACCCTCTGTAAATTGCAAGCCTATTTGGTTTAGGTTTGTTTTACCCCCTCTCATCCCTCTCAATGTCTCTCATTTTCTCTCACCCTCCCGCTCTTCTGCGTGTGTTTCTCTGTGTGTGTGCGTGTGCCCAAGCAGCTGCTTGCGTATAACCGCAGGTAATCTCAGCAAAGCGTCCTCATGAGCCTGTGTCTGTGGGAGGCTTCGCCTCATCTCCCTCCTGCCTCCCCGCAGCTTTAATCTGTGACAGACCATTTCTTAATCGCTGCTAAGGGGGTTCTCTCTCTCTCTCTCTCTCTCTCTCTCTCTCTTCGTCCTCTCCTTCTCCTCTTCCTCATCTCCTCCTTTTCTCTTTTTCCTCATACTCAGTCATTCACAAGCACGTACCCTCCCACAGTAAGATTAGCACCCTTCGTGTTCGTCCTACATAATCGCTACACAATGGACCCCGCATATCAGCATGGCCCACAGCGCCGCTAAGGGTGAGGGGGGTGATGGGGTGCTATTCTGCTCCTCGGCGTGATGCACCCCCATCACCCCCACACCTCGTTCCCCAGAAGGCCTTTCTCTTGTCTGGTGGACCACCATCATCATCATCATCATCATTAGCCTCAGCGTTAAGACCATCATCTCTCGAATCCTTCCTTTTCACTGTTGACGGGCCGCTCTGAGAGTTTCGGGCGTGAATTTTGGAGGAAAATGGAATGTCCGAGCTGCAGGCTGGGGGCTGTCTGCAGGGGCGCAGTGGGATGGCATGGACCGGAATATTAATCATGCAAAAGCAGACAAACAGAGCAAACAGCAGAGCAGGGCGAAAATCTTGCGCCTTTCAGTTTTTCTTCTTCCCTCCACTGCCTCTGGAAACACCGCTGCTCTGCTTTCAGATCTGATATCTTTGACATTTTTGAACATTAGACTCATTCTTTTAAATCCCTTTAGATTTTTCCCCCCCTTCTTCATCTAATCATATTTGTATTACAAATTTCATTGTAATGACTTTCGGATTATTGTTCTTATCCCTCCTGTCTGATGGATTTAAATGCAATCCGATTCCTTGCATAAGTACTTGCGTGATTGACATTAACACTGTAGATTATTGAAAAGCTGATAAATATTACAGCTGCAGCTACCAAAGAACATTATTAGGCTCTTCTGCATGCACAAGCCGATGTATATTGAGCAATTTTAATAATCTTCAGCACTTCATTCAGAAAATCTATATAACCGCTTATATAGCATTTACGTATTTGCATGATGCTGATAAGTGGCAATTGATGCAAATGGGATTAGACGGGCGGATATACTAAACCATTCTCATGTGATGTTTGAATAACTTAAATACAATAACGTGATGTGATAGTACAGACTGTTATTATTGTTTTTATTGTTGCACGTACACTATCATTTAAAAGTTTAGGGTTGTACGAGTTTGTTTTCCCTTTCTAATATCAAATAATATTTTAATATATAATATATCTAATATATTTGTAGTTGTTTTTTGGTGTTTGGCTTAGTGTTATGTTAGAATCATTATTATACTCATACCTTTTGTTCTATTAATATTTTTGAATTGTTTTTAGCTTTATTTTTTTGTTTTCATTTAAATGTTTTAGTTTTGAAATGTTGTATAAAACTCACACTATTGGTTGAGTGGTGGAAGTGAACATGTCAGAACACTCAATTTGGAATCTGCCTTCTTTCCTCATGGTGGATTAATGAATGATCATTTCTGCTGCAAGATTGTTTTGAGCAAATAAAAAACACAGTGCTCCACACATCTAAATCTATACCTTTTGTTCTTTTAATATTTTGAATTGTTTTTAGCTTTATTTTTTTGTTTTCATTTAAATGTTTAGTTTTGAAATGTTGTTTTATGCATTTGTCATTTTTATTTAATTTCTTTTATTTTCTTAAATGTGTATATATATAGTATTTGTAGAGTTTTAGCTTTTAGTTTTAATTACTTTTTCCTTATTTGTAAGTCACTTTGGATAAAAGTGTCTGCTAAATGACTAAAAGTAAAGTAAAGTAAAAGTAATATGCTGATTTGGTGCTCATGAACATTTTTTATTATCAATGTTGAAACTGTTGTGCTGCTTAATATTTTTTGTGGGAATTTTTAGAAAATAAATAGAAAATAGAAAATAAAGAAATATTTTGTAACATTTAGTTACTGTTCAATTTAATGTGTACCTACTGAACAGAAGTATTAATTTCATAAAAAAGTTCTTACTTGCACAAGACTATTGAACGGTAGTGAATTCCACAAAACAAATCACAAAATACATACTTTTCAACAGGTTTTAGTGAGTGTTTTAGAGGACTGCTCAGTCTGTTTCTGTCAAATGTGAATAATCTCATCTGACGTGTTTTTTTTTTTAATATGCAAACTTTTTTCACTGAATTGATTTGTGCCACACATACATTCAATTTAATAAAACTAGTGTAGTTCACCCCCCCCCCAAAAATGAAATTTTTGCCATTAATTACTCACACTCATGTCATTCTGTAGCACTATATAACTTTATTATTACTTTGAAGGGACATTTTGAATACTACTTGTTGTTGTTTATCAAGCTGTCATCTAAGAATGCAAAAGTATCAAAACAATCAGTTGACCTGTTTCACAAAACAGCTCTGAATGATTCATTTTCAAATGAGACTGAACCAATTCTCCGATTCAACTTACACGCTCAAAGACACACTGATTATGGGTTTGAAATGACATGAGGATATATAAATGATTTTTTTCACCCAAAAATGAAAATTCTGTCATTAATTACTCACCCTCATGTCGTTCTAAACCCGTAAAACCTTCATTCATCTTCAGAACACAAATTAAGTTATTTTTGATGAAATCCGAGAGCTTTCTGACCCTTAGACAGCAACACAACTGACACGTTCAAGGCCCAGAAACATAGTAAGGACATCGTTAAAATAGTCCCATGTGACTATGAGAGTACTTTTGAGAATAGCTATGAGAATACTTTTTGTGCGCAAAAAAAAAAGACTTTATTGAACAATTTCTTCTCTTCCGTGTCAGTCTTCGCTGCGTGTTCAGGAGAGTACCACGATGCATGCATGTGGTGCTGCAGATGCAGGAGCCGGTGTTCTGACGTAGAACCCTGATGTAAAGCGTCTTGTTTAAGGGTTTGGAACGACATGAGGGTGAGTAATTAATGACCAAAGTTTTATTTGTGGGTGAACTATCCCTTAAAGTTATCAAATTCTGAAGTATCAATGTCCATCCGAAGCCCAAATTAGCAACAAATCTTCATTTTTAACCAACGGAACCTGTTTAATCTCATAGTAAACATGTTGAGATGTTATCCGTCTGTTGTTCTTGCACAAGGCCGCTTTGCCCTTGCTTTTCCTCACACTAACCTTACGTCCTCTCCGGGCGGTGAACTGTGGTTGATGGCGGGGTGCTGGGCAGATCGGCGTCCTCAGAGAGACGCTCAGAGGACACGTGAAGGCGTAATGTATGCAGGGCCAAATGAAAGCGAGGGGCAGTGGTGTGAATTCGGATGGGGGTTAACGTGGCCGTGGCATTTGGTTGTGAGCCCAAGGGAAGCGCTGTGTACTTTACTTTGGGTGGGGGAGACCGCGAAGACGAGAGAGAGAGAATGATGGAGGTACGTGAGGAAAAGAGCTTATAGTTATTAACTTTTAACCCAGAGAAGAGCGACTGTAAAAGAGGGAGGAAGGCTAATGCATCTGAGATATTGCATTTTAAAAGGTGTGTAATGATGAAATGAATGTAAGAATTACCTGGTAGGATAGGATGCCATTGTCAGATCTGTAGTCACATGCTCAATTACTGTGACCTAAAAGGGGTTTGACCGTACTAGGATTTGGTTTTTAGTCTCTATCTCAGTCTTTGCAAAAATGAGGAAAACGGTGAAAACGTCGGAAATGAGCCGAGGCAATTTTAAGTTTTGACTCTCTCTTTCTTCCTTTCTCTCCCTCTCTCCTTCTCTATGTCAGTGCTCTGATTTATGACTCAGTTTAAACGAAGGCCACATGTCTCTCCCAATGCTGCGATTTGTCCCCGCACCCCTTCGTCTCAGCTTCCTCGCAAAACAACAGCACACACACAATCAAAATAATATACCGTTCCTAAAACGGGGCTCCACTTTTTTGGGTACTGTTTTAGGTCGCTCATTTCACCCTTAGGGACTGTTGGGTTCTCGCACACAGTTTGATAGAGCTGATCTGTGGCCTGTTTGGTGGTGGTGCTGCTTCGTAGAGACCGGAGGAAAATGCAAGATGAGGGGAGAAAAAAAGATGACAGCTTACAAGGGAGCCATTAATAATTCTCAGAAGCAAGGTTGTCCTGACACAGAGAAAATAGGGTATGCAGAGGAAGGCCCTTTTATTTCCCACATAGAATACTGTAAGAGGACTGTATTTCGATAACTGTCAGTCCAAGGTGTTCTCACCCAGATCCTTAGTCCTAAACCTGGGATTTGAACGTCAAATGTCATGCTTGTTCACAGATAAGATTCTATTCCTTTGATATTCAACCATATGTTAGTATTCCTCCCTCTCAGTTAGTTTGATCTTCCCCCCCAGTTTATCCTAACCACAGCGTTGTGCATTTGAAATGGAGAAAAGCCATATTTGTTTACTCTCATAACCTGTCCATTGTTCCAGGTGGAGACTCCCTGTGGGACGCGGCTCACATGAACCGGTGTTGCTGTAGCAGGAGACACCACAGCAGTCTTAACAGCTTTCTGAAGTACATAGAATACTGTAAGAGGACTGTATTTTATTCATTTATTTTCACAATTGTTCTTTAAAAGCCTATGTCTGTCTGGTGTATTGTCCCGCATTCAAGTAGTTTCACCTAGAACCTCATGTGTGCTTCCGTCTGTATTGTTGCAATTGTTAAATGTTAAATAAATAAGTAAATAAATAGAAATAAAATAAATAAATATACATTTTTAATGTTTTTCGTCTTTTATTCTCAAGTAAAAAATTTTATATATATAAACATATTGTACACTTGAATAAAAAGGAAAACACACAATAAGTATAATAAATATCTTATGCATGTTTGTTTAAATAAAACAAGTCATACTGATACTGACATGCATATATATATATATATATATATATATATATATATATAAATATATAATTGTTTGCAGTGAACAGTCAGAAAAAATGATGAAATGAATGTAAGAATTACCTGGTAGGATAGGATGCCATTGTCAGATCTGTAGTCACATGCTCAATTACTGTGACCTAAAAGGGGTTTGACCGTACTAGGATTTGGTTTTTAGTCTCTATCTCAGTCTTTGACGATAACTGTCAGTCCAAGGTGTTCTCACCCAGATCCTTAGTCCTAAACCTGGGATTTGAACGTCAAATGTCATGCTTGTTCACAGATAAGATTCTATTCCTTTGATATTCAACCATGTGTTAGTATTCCTCCCTCTCGGTTAGTCTGATCATCCTCCCAGTTTATCTTAACCACAGCTTTGTGCATTTGAAATGGAGAAAAGCCATATTTGTTTACTCTCATAACCTGTCCGTTGTTCCAGGTGGTGACTCCCTGTGGGACACGGCTCACATGAACCAGTGTTGCTGTAGCAGGAGACACCACAGCAGTCTTAACAGCTTTCTGCAGTCTCCAGCGGGACCAGTCAACTGAGATAGAACCCCTGGAGAACACAGGAGAGGGTACGGGAGAAGTGAGGGGGTGGGGAAGAGTTTACATACATGTGCAGTAAAATGAAACAAATGTGTGCAAAACAAGTCCAAATAGACAGAGTTTAGGTTAATGAAATAAAGCCGCATCACAATGATGTCTAAAATGAAGTCTAAAAGAATGATGTAACTAAACAAAAATGTCTAAATGTCTAAATCTTTAAGGGGCACGCACACAGAAAATGTTCTTGCATTCCTTCTGTGCTATTATTAACTAATTAATTAAATTCAGAAATAATTTATTTTAGAAGTAAGTTTATATATAATATTGTCATTTATTAGTATTTATTATAGCATATTGTTATTCTAGAACTTAGTGAAGAGCAGGCAAAAGCACGCACATCGATCTCAACTGGGTGCTCGACCAAAAAACAAGTAGAAATATTTTAGATGCAAAGTCGGCAACACCAGAGCTCCAAAAGTATCAAAAAATTTATTTTTTAAAAAGACTGTCGCATAGCATATGTGACGTTTCGAGCACGCAGGCTCTTCATCAGACAAATGAACAACACTGATATCGCAAACTTCATAGGCCTACCTCCAGGTGATCAAAGGTCACATGACCATACAATATTATCGTATGTAATGTTGTATTCCTTCTGTTCCCTTTGTGCTATTATTTACGAATTAATGATTTTTTAAATTTAGTTTTTGTGCTATTATTAAGTATTTAATTTTTTTATTATTATAGTATATTTATTATGCACATATTACATTAGTATATTTTATTATATGTAGTAATATCAAAATCGAGTCCCTTGTATTCTTTTCAATTTCCGTCCATCATTCTATTTTTAAACATGTTCTGTGTGAACAACCCCTTAGACCTTGAAAACATTTTCAAATTTTAATCATACACACGCACACACACATGTATATAGTATATATGTATAAAAACAAAAGAGTCCCCTGTATTCTGTCATTTCGCTCCATCAGTCTATTTTTGAACGCAAGAGCGTGTCCCGTATGTACAACCTCTCAGACCTTGAAATTCAAAGAAAACCTGGCCCGAAACACCTGGGTCACAAAAACACAATACTAAACTTTCATTTCACTCAACCCCAGAACAATCCTACCTCCCTTGCAGTCGATGAGTCCATCCAGGGCCGCTGTTAGGCCGGGCTGTGCCTGAAGCCGGAGTTGAGGTGTGTTGCTGCCGGGGTCACACGCTGCCACTGTAGGTTAGGCTGCTGGTCTGATCCATGTTGACAGTGCAGATACCTGTCAAGCCCAAGGAGACAGGTAGTGCTTCCAGCTAGAGAGTGAACCTTTCGCACTGACCACTGCTGGAAGGACGGGTGAGTCACATCTCGAGTCTTCCGTTCGATCAGTTCATGTCATGTCAGGTACATACAGGTATATTCGCATCAGTGACATAGGAAGAACGACATTTAAATGTTTGCCTCAAGTTTACCACCATTTATTTGAAGCTGATACACAAGCTCTGCTTGTTTTGCTGCCATTGCCAGTCCTATGAAGCGTAAAACCACAGGCCAGACAGTAGCAAATTAAAAAGAAGGCTGTAAAGTTCAAAAGCCCAGTGCCTAATGGCTTTTTAAGGTGAACTGTTTCCCCATCACATTTGTAAACGGGCCCTTATTTACCCGCACACGCATGTGTGTCTGTTTGGGGGGGTTGGGTAGTTGACCTTTGCGAGCAGAGACATTGTCTGAGAGTGAACGCCACTCGCTGCATCTTAATGGCCACCAAACAGCTACACTGCTATCCTCTGATATTTGCTTAAACATGAGCACAATACATATCAAAGATATTTACAAAGAGAGCGCGGTCAGCAGTTACCCAACAGAGAGAGACAGCCAAGATGGAAAACAAGCAGCCTCTGAGGTTAGTGCTGGGAAATTACACATAGTGCTTGGTCTCTCTGAGGCTAAGGTTTTAGTGCAGGAAATGCAACATATGATATGCAAATGCATTTGATAAATCATAAAGAGGGACAGATAAGAGAGGGGAAAATACTGTGCCAATGAAATTTCACAAGGTTCAGTGCAATGTAAGGCAGTGCAACCTGAGTAGGTTAAGAAATGGCACTTCCAATAATAGGGTATACAAAATCAGGCCTGAAACTCTAAAAAAATATTTTTTAATGGACAGTAAAGGATATATTTTTACTGTTTTGTTTTATATTCTATTTACATGAGGATTGCAATTTTTAGCAACTCTGTTACCAAAATGCCTACATTTTTAAAGTAAATATTTAAAAATTGTGTTATTTTAATCAAAAATATAAATATAAAAATACGTAAAAGACAAATGTAAATAAAATAAAATATCTTATTGAAATAAAATATATATTCTCTCTTTTCTGTCGTTATATATTTTCAAATATAATGGCAAGGCTGAACTTTCAGCCGCCATTATAATCTTTACTGTCACATGATCCTTCAGAACTCATACTAATATGCTGATTTTGTGCTCATAAAATGTTTCTTACTATTATCAATTTTGAAAACAGAAAATTGTGATTTTTTTCAGGATTCTTTGATACATTGAAAGTTCAAAAGAACAGCATTAATTTGAAATAGGATTTTTGTAACATTATAAATATCTTTGCTGTCACTTT
This sequence comes from Sinocyclocheilus rhinocerous, assembly GCF_001515625.1. Taxonomy (NCBI): domain Eukaryota; kingdom Metazoa; phylum Chordata; class Actinopteri; order Cypriniformes; family Cyprinidae; genus Sinocyclocheilus; species Sinocyclocheilus rhinocerous. The sequence goes on from NW_015654065.1 coordinate 887,522, forward strand.
TGATCAATTAATGCATTCTAGTATGTATCTATAAATAAATAAATTAATTAATTAATAAATACACGTTTGAGACTAAATCTGTGACTCATTTAGCCAAATATGTGACCCTGAACCACAAAACCAGTCATAAGGGTCATTTTAAAAAAATTTATACATCATACAGATTTATACATCATTTGAAAGAAAATCGCCTTTAAAGTTGTCCAAATGAAGTCCTAGCAATGCATATTACTAATCAAAAATTAAGTTTTAATATATTTACAGGAGGAAATGTACTAAATATCTTCATGGAACATGATCTTTACTTAATATCCTAATGATTTTTGGCATAAAAGAAAAATCCATAATTTTGACCCATACAATGTATTGTTGGCTATTGCTACAAATATACCCGTGCTACTTATGGCTGGTTTTGTGGTCCAGGGTCAAATATGTTTTTATAAATCAAAATTAGTTACTGATTAAAAATAGTGCTTTATTGCAATTAATTGAATTACTGTGACAAAGATTATTGTCAAAAAGTTTTTTTTTTTTTAATTATTGGATGTAGTTGAGAAGATCAAGACCTCTAAGTGTGCAACATGCCAAAATACCATTAGGTTTGCTTGTCTAACATTACAACAATGGTATTTGCGCCTAGAATGTTTTAGAATAAGTAATGGGACAAAAAAGCGTACCATATTCATGGAAAGCGGCAAATATGTCATTGCATGTTACTGGAGAAAATTGAGTTTTTGAGCACAGACTCACAAATTGTATTTTCGCCTTTAAAACATTATAGACAAGAGGAGAAACTCATCCTCTTGTGATCTAACAGTGGTGATAGATTCAGGAGAAGAGGTGTGCTGTTGAGAGCGGTGGATTCTGTCATGTGGCCATAGAAATCAGGAGCGTAACAGAGTATAATGGAGCTCCAGAACTGAAGGGGAAGTTTGTCTCTTTAGGCTACGGTTACGTGATTAGCCTCCGCCGCCTCTTTCATATACCTGCTGACTGCCGTACTCTCTTCCTGCCTGCAGCCAAGCTGCGTCTAATGTTCCCCTTACTTCTCTGCACACCAGAGCGGGGATGGATCACAAATGCATGAATTCGTCTAGTTTCCTCTGCATAACTTCTGAATGTATCAAACTCTGACAGCTGATTCTAGGCCAGTTAATCTATTCCTGGGGGGATCTGTGTACCTTTGGAGGGATGGGAAAAACACCTACCTTTATCGAGCAAATATGAATCTACCCCCCATTCTTACTTTTTCTTCTCCTGTCCCTTTTTTATGCCCAGTTGTCTTCATGAAGTCAAATAGCATGCGTTTTAAAAGCACATCACGCTCTCATGGATGAAAATTGCACAGAAAGGTCGAGAAAATTACAGCAGAAACAATTGATGTCAGAGAAACAAATGTGTATTGTGATGCTGGGAATTTTGTGTGTGTTTATGTCTGAGCAGAAAGGATTTATCATAATATTTTTTAAGTGACAGAAAGAACATCTATGTATTG
>NW_015654065.1:890574-891802 GCF_001515625.1 Sinocyclocheilus rhinocerous
ATATATATATATATACACACACACACATATATATATATATATATATATATATAAAGGTGTATTTTATGTAATGTTGTATTCCTTCTGTTCCCTTTGTGCTATTATTTACGAATTAATGATTTTTTAAATTTAGTTTTTGTGCTATTATTAAGTATTTAATTTTTTTATTATTATAGTATATTTATTATGCACATATTACATTAGTATATTTTATTATATGTAGTAATATCAAAATCGAGTCCCTTGTATTCTTTTCAATTTCCGTCCATCATTCTATTTTTAAACATGTTCTGTGTGAACAACCCCTTAGACCTTGAAAACATTTTCAAATTTTAATCATACACACGCACACACACATGTATATAGTATATATGTATAAAAACAAAAGAGTCCCCTGTATTCTGTCATTTCGCTCCATCAGTCTATTTTTGAACGCAAGAGCGTGTCCCGTATGTACAACCTCTCAGACCTTGAAATTCAAAGAAAACCTGGCCCGAAACACCTGGGTCACAAAAACACAATACTAAACTTTCATTTCACTCAACCCCAGAACAATCCTACCTCCCTTGCAGTCGATGAGTCCATCCAGGGCCGCTGTTAGGCCGGGCTGTGCCTGAAGCCGGAGTTGAGGTGTGTTGCTGCCGGGGTCACACGCTGCCACTGTAGGTTAGGCTGCTGGTCTGATCCATGTTGACAGACAGTGCAGCTGTCAAGCCCAAGGAGACAGGTAGTGCTTCCAGCTAGAGAGTGAACCTTTCGCACTGACCACTGCTGGAAGGACGGGTGAGTCACATCTCGAGTCTTCCGTTCGATCAGTTCATGTCATGTCAGGTACATACAGGTATATTCGCATCAGTGACATAGGAAGAACGACATTTAAATGTTTGCCTCAAGTTTACCACCATTTATTTGAAGCTGATACACAAGCTCTGCTTGTTTTGCTGCCATTGCCAGTCCTATGAAGCGTAAAACCACAGGCCAGACAGTAGCAAATTAAAAAGAAGGCTGTAAAGTTCAAAAGCCCAGTGCCTAATGGCTTTTTAAGGTGAACTGTTTCCCCATCACATTTGTAAACGGGCCCTTGAAGCTGATACGCTCTGCTTGTTTTGCTGCCATTGCCAGTCCTATGAAGCGTAAAACCACAGGCCAGACAGTAGCAAATTAAAAAGAAGGCTGTAAAGTTCAAAAGCCCAGTGCCTAATGGCTTTTTAAGGTGAACTGTTTGTTT
>NW_015654065.1:895288-948467 GCF_001515625.1 Sinocyclocheilus rhinocerous
TGATGTATGGTTTGTTAGGATCGGACAATATTTGGCTGAGATCCAACTATTTGAAAATCTGGAATCTGCAAAAAAAATCAAAATATTGAGAAAATCATCTTTAAAGTTGTTCAAATGAAGTTCTTAGCAATGCATATTACTAATCAAAAATTAAGTTTTAATATATTTACAGGAGGAAATGTACTAAATATCTTCATGGAACATGATCTTTACTTAATATCCTAATGATTTTTGGCATAAAAGAAAAATCCATAATTTTGACCCATACAATGTATTGTTGGCTATTGCTACAAATATACCCGTGCTACTTATGGCTGGTTTTGTGGTCCAGGGTCAAATATGTTTTTATAAATCAAAATTAGTTACTGATTAAAAATAGTGCTTTATTGCAATTAATTGAATTACTGTGACAAAGATTATTGTCAAAAAGTTTTTTTTTTTTTAATTATTGGATGTAGTTGAGAAGATCAAGACCTCTAAGTGTGCAACATGCCAAAATACCATTAGGTTTGCTTGTCTAACATTACAACAATGGTATTTGCGCCTAGAATGTTTTAGAATAAGTAATGGGACAAAAAAGCGTACCATATTCATGGAAAGCGGCAAATATGTCATTGCATGTTACTGGAGAAAATTGAGTTTTTGAGCACAGACTCACAAATTGTATTTTCGCCTTTAAAACATTATAGACAAGAGGAGAAACTCATCCTCTTGTGATCTAACAGTGGTGATAGATTCAGGAGAAGAGGTGTGCTGTTGAGAGCGGTGGATTCTGTCATGTGGCCATAGAAATCAGGAGCGTAACAGAGTATAATGGAGCTCCAGAACTGAAGGGGAAGTTTGTCTCTTTAGGCTACGGTTACGTGATTAGCCTCCGCCGCCTCTTTCATATACCTGCTGACTGCCGTACTCTCTTCCTGCCTGCAGCCAAGCTGCGTCTAATGTTCCCCTTACTTCTCTGCACACCAGAGCGGGGATGGATCACAAATGCATGAATTCGTCTAGTTTCCTCTGCATAACTTCTGAATGTATCAAACTCTGACAGCTGATTCTAGGCCAGTTAATCTATTCCTGGGGGGATCTGTGTACCTTTGGAGGGATGGGAAAAACACCTACCTTTATCGAGCAAATATGAATCTACCCCCCATTCTTACTTTTTCTTCTCCTGTCCCTTTTTTATGCCCAGTTGTCTTCATGAAGTCAAATAGCATGCGTTTTAAAAGCACATCACGCTCTCATGGATGAAAATTGCACAGAAAGGTCGAGAAAATTACAGCAGAAACAATTGATGTCAGAGAAACAAATGTGTATTGTGATGCTGGGAATTTTGTGTGTGTTTATGTCTGAGCAGAAAGGATTTATCATAATATTTTTTAAGTGACAGAAAGAACATCTATGTATTGCCCAAAAATGATAGCATTTAGCTGTAAGCTTTTATTCATTGTTCGCTATAGCAAGCTATGTAATCCGGTGCACATGCATCCATAATACTGAATTCAAGAGATTACAGAACAAAATGCATCAATATATATAATGTCTATCATTTTTATTTTGCTATTGTTTTCAGAAAAGACTATAAAACCAAAAAAGAAAGTTAAAAAAAAAACGGTCTTTCCACCACTTTTTATTTGGCAACACAAACAAATTCACACTCCTTTTTTGCTCATTAATTATGCAGTTAAGAAAAAGCTGCAATGTAGAGAACGGAGGAAAGGTGAAAATGAGGGATTCAGTTTTCCCTCCTCGCTGAATATTCATAATATATCCCTTTTTGATGCTTTCTGCCGTTGTTTGTTCCAGTTTGGTGCTACGACTTCCCATATCGAGAAGCTGTTAGCTACCAGGAAATCGTTGAATCCGCATCAACGAGAGGAGGAAGGTGTCTTAACTCCTCACAAACAGGTGTTAGGTGTCTGCGTATGATATTTAAAGCGTGGCTTGATCTTCACCCCCAGCCCACCCCCTGTCAAAACCCTCCATATTGTGTGAAGTTGGTTGTTTTAAGCCAACAATGTGCTATGCTCTTGACACGCGCTGCAAAGTGCATTGCATTTTTCTAGTTGAAATCATGAACATTATTTAACTGTGGACACAACCACCATTTTTCATTTTCAGCGTAACTCTGAAAGCACTTAGGCATAATTATTTCACCACGAGCCGCTTTGTGAGGAGAACTACTGTCCTAAATCCTCTGGCAAATCAGGAGGCATACTAACCCTATCTTGCGTTGTTGTGGTGTTGTGGTGTTTGGAGATTGATTATATTGATTGCTGCTGCAATTCCATGTCATGTATTTTTTGTTAGGATTAGCTCTGGTTGCTAGGGTGAACACATTGGTCACCTCTCATTTCCTCTCACAGAATCCAGCAGTGTGAGCTTGAAACCCTCTGTAAATCCACCTCAGGGCTTCAACCCCCTCTTCCTCACGCAAACACATCGCTGGTAATCCCGAAACCAAGACTCGTGTGCAGGGGACCAGAACTAATGAAGACAACTGTTCAATTACTAGCTCAATTAATACAAGTGCCTGAGCTCAGAGCTCTGAGGGAACGTTACGCAGTAGATGTTGTGGCCAAGCATAAACTAAACCGCCGATGGCGATCCCACATCCAATCTCAAGGCTTAACCGCTAATACTGTGTCCTGTTTAAAGTACAGTTTGTGTATGTGAGGAGGGTTTTATGAACATACAAACATACAACATACAAACAAAGGCTCTCAAGCACAATATGGCCACTACTAAGAACTGAGACGTCTTTTAGGGTTTGTGTGCTGCAATGTACATTAGCGCTTAGTGTATAAATTCTTTAGATTTTTCTACCGCGATTCAGATTATTTTTAATTTGACCTGCCCTCTTTTATCTCTCTGTTGCCACTGACCTTTGTTTGTCATAAATTTGGCTGGTTAAAAATATGCAATTACCAATGAGGCTACATGAGGTTATTCTTGTTGTTCTATTGAGATTTTTGCTATGTCAGTAGTTAGAGAGGGCTGTTTATAATTAATGTTTCACTTGCCACGAAAGGGACTTCCTCTGAACCTTGTGGCCCAATTAAGCAAAGGCTTCCTCAAGTACATAATGCGTGGTCAGCTCCAGCATTGGTATGCACCCCCTATATTCAAGTCCATTTTTGGCACTCCGTGTGGACAGTTGGTGAAACTACAAGTGTTCCAACAAAGAGGTGTAATGTAGCACCTTGCCGCCCAAAGGGAGCTGCCTCCCAATGATTAAAGATTAAAGATGCAAGGCACACACATAATTACAAAAAACTAATTATTTCTTTGAAAATTATTTTAAAAAAAAAGTGCTTCCACAGGGGAGTTGGCTCCAGTTATTTCATTTAACTGTAAAAAAGGCCCTTGGGGATAGTTTTTGCTGTTCATCTAGTTTTTCTTTTCCCTCGCTCTCATTGTATTGAAGTACAAGCAGGTCATCATGATTAGGACTTCGTCATCATTAAGTATTCATTGTCAAACAAACGTACAGAAATATGGACTCAGTGGCCAGAGTGGAAATCTATCTTACCATTATATTTCAATGGTAAAATTATCCTAGCAGATTTTAACCATGGTGTGTATCATAAAGAGCTTTATTAATGCTGCATGGACAAACTGATTCTGGGAAGGTTTTTTTATGATTCACAAAAGTTCTACAAGGTTTGACAACTAAAAAAAATGCACAAGTCTCTGTCTTCATTTTAAACAACTTATAGTTTCATATTTTAACAAATTTCATTTTAAAATTATTTGATTGAAATGTGTACAATATTTATTTTAAAACAAATGCCACTTATTTTGTTATATTATGCAAATACATTTATACAAAGATTTTTAAAAATCTTTTTGAAAGACGTCTCTTATGCTCATCAAGGCTGCATTTATTTGATCAAAATTAGTCAAAAACAGTAATACTGTGAAATATTAATAAATTTTAAAATAAATGTTTTCTATTTTAATAGATTTTCAAATGTAATTTATTCCTGAGGGCAAAGCTGAATTTTCATCAGCCGTTACTCCAATCTTCAGTGATCCTTCAGAAATTATTTTAATATTCTGATTTGATGCTCAAAAACATGAAAAAAAATAAAATAAAAAAAAATAAAAATAAAATGCACTGCTTAATATTTTTGTAGAAATGTGACACCTTTTTTCAGGATCCTTTGATGAGTAGAAAGTTAAAAAGAACAGCATTTATTTGAAACAGATTTTTTTTTTTTGTAACAATGTAAGTCTTTACTGTCACTTTTGATAAGTTTAATGCATTCTTGCTGAACAGAAGTATCAATTTCTTCCAATAAATAAATGAATAAAATAAAATCATATTGCCCCCAAACTTTTGAATGGTAGTGTATATATAGAAAAACATATTTTGTCTGGTCTGTTCTGGTCTATGCCACACTTACCATACATTGTTTTTCACTCAGTGGTGTGAGCTGCCACTACAAAACAAACCTGCACGTGGGGAGACGACGGCTGCACCGACAACGCCGTCCATGCTGACAGTAATCATATGTGTTTGTGGTGTGGTGTTTCATCACCCGTCCACCGCTGTGGCTTGTTAGAGGACAAATGAGTCTTAATAAAGCAGATTCCCCCCACGACTCCACAGGGCCCTGCTCAACAAAGCTGTTCACTGGACCGGGCGGCCTGGGGAGTAGATTGATTACCCGCAGAATCACGGTACCGCCAGCATGTCTGCAGGGCGAGAGCTCTTATTGGCCTCCCCCACCATCGATCCCTATACACGGCCCTCCACTTCAATCCCTTCATTCCTCACAGCCCGGCTGCTGGAGGTGGCAGCGGACGACAGTACATCAGGGCTGCGCGTGGATCACTCTGCATACTTGTTCTGTGGCGTATCAGTCTTTTACACAAATATAGTGGTCTGGAAAACCCCTGTGGCAAACATTGGCACACATTTGCCATGTTTGAGCGGCAAGTTATCGTAAATAAACAATTTTTTTCAAGCAGTGCCATATGCAGGGTTTTATAAATCGCGAGGTCTCAAAATGGAGTTTTCTGAGGACGGTTCGGGGGCAATTGTCACATTGACAATTATATGAAAGAAGTAGTTCCAAAATGAAAATTTACTCACCATTGGACCATCTAAGATGTAGATGAAAAAATGTAGATGATTTTTTTTCAAATCAGAACAGATCTGGAGAAATTTAGCATTATATCACTTGCTCGCCAGTGGATACTCTGCAGTGAATGGGTGCCGTCAGAATGAGAGTCCAAACAACTGATAAAAACATCACAATAGTCCACAACATGACTCCAGTTTATCAGTTAATGTTTTATAAAATTAACTTATTAATGTCTTATAATAATGTCTTATTAATGTCAATTAATGTCTCTGAAAAGCTGCATGTTTGTAAGAAACAAATACATCATAAAGATTTTTTTAGCTTCAAACAATAGTCTTCTATTCATCCTAGTTCTCTAGTCCAATAGTTCTCTCCTCAATATCGCTTTCTCCAGTGAAAAATCATCTTGTCTGAATCAGGAGAGAAATATGCACAGATCAAGCACTGTTTACAAGCAAAAACAGTTCTAAACAAATGCAATAGGTTGGTGGATTTTGATGTGATAGGACAACAGGGGATGGACTTTTTCACTGGAGGAAGTGTGGATTATAATATTGTGGATTATATTATGGATTATAGACTCATTTTGGCCAGAGGGGACGGTTCATTTAAAATGCCTTGATAGATTTGTTTCTTACAAACACACAGATTTTCACTTCCCAACAGTAACTGATGAACTATAGTCATGTGGACTACTTGTAGAATATTGTGATGCTTATATCAGCTGTTTGGACTCTGACGGCACCCATTCACTTCAAAGGATCCATTGGTGAGCAAGTGATGTAATGCTAACCTGGTGAGTAATTTTTCAGCAGATTTAAATTTTTGGGTGAACTATTTGTTGAAATTATTAGTTGAGCTCATTTTATCTTATCTTATATGATCATGTTTGCAAGGAACTGATATTGTGCAGAATGGACTGAAGCCCCTGATCTCCCCTGATCAGTACTCAGTGTATGGCAGCCTTTTGTCTATGTGCTGCTGTATTTTAAGCTGAGGTCTATTGTTTCTTCAAGCATATGTCTTCTGGCTGGGCAGGAGTGTGTGATAGTCGGACTTAACGAATAGAGTGTGATGATTATACTAATCACAGACGTTGCTGCACACGAACGGCTGCGAACATAAGAATGGTGACGGCGATGATGGGTTGATGTCATCGACCCACTATGAACTGTACTCTCAGTCAGACACCTCATACCAAACTGGCGTTGACATCCATACACCCTGTCACTTCAGCCCCCGAGGTGATAGCACCGCTCTCCCCATTATGAGGGTCCCTCAGGAGGCTGCACTTTACTTCCCATGAAGTGGGAACACACTGATAGCCCCGTGACAGTGTAATTAGCAACTTCCCAATCAGACCTGCTATTCTGCAACAAAGAACTTTGGCGTCACATAATAAATGATGATATTGTTGGCAAAGACTATCAACTCATAATTACAGTAACAGAATTTGGAGATGCAGAAAGTAATAAAATGTGGGTTCTTAAAAAGTAACACTGATTGTGAGGAAATACTGTCAGATGATGTACTGTAATACTTCCGGAAAGAGTGCAAGTTTCTCTCACTCTTTCTGTATCTTCTTTTCCAACAATGTAAGTCTTTACTGTCACTTTTGATAAGTTTAATGCATTCTTGCTGAACAGAAGTATCAATTTCTTCCAATAAATAAATGAATAAAATAAAATCATATTGCCCCCAAACTTTTGAATGGTAGTGTATATATAGAAAAACATATTTTGTCTGGTCTGTTCTGGTCTATGCCACACTTACCATACATTGTTTTTCACTCAGTGGTGTGAGCTGCCACTACAAAACAAACCTGCACGTGGGGAGACGACGGCTGCACCGACAACGCCGTCCATGCTGACAGTAATCATATGTGTTTGTGGTGTGGTGTTTCATCACCCGTCCACCGCTGTGGCTTGTTAGAGGACAAATGAGTCTTAATAAAGCAGATTCCCCCCACGACTCCACAGGGCCCTGCTCAACAAAGCTGTTCACTGGACCGGGCGGCCTGGGGAGTAGATTGATTACCCGCAGAATCACGGTACCGCCAGCATGTCTGCAGGGCGAGAGCTCTTATTGGCCTCCCCCACCATCGATCCCTATACACGGCCCTCCACTTCAATCCCTTCATTCCTCACAGCCCGGCTGCTGGAGGTGGCAGCGGACGACAGTACATCAGGGCTGCGCGTGGATCACTCTGCATACTTGTTCTGTGGCGTATCAGTCTTTTACACAAATATAGTGGTCTGGAAAACCCCTGTGGCAAACATTGGCACACATTTGCCATGTTTGAGCGGCAAGTTATCGTAAATAAACAATTTTTTTCAAGCAGTGCCATATGCAGGGTTTTATAAATCGCGAGGTCTCAAAATGGAGTTTTCTGAGGACGGTTCGGGGGCAATTGTCACATTGACAATTATATGAAAGAAGTAGTTCCAAAATGAAAATTTACTCACCATTGGACCATCTAAGATGTAGATGAAAAAATGTAGATGATTTTTTTTCAAATCAGAACAGATCTGGAGAAATTTAGCATTATATCACTTGCTCGCCAGTGGATACTCTGCAGTGAATGGGTGCCGTCAGAATGAGAGTCCAAACAACTGATAAAAACATCACAATAGTCCACAACATGACTCCAGTTTATCAGTTAATGTTTTATAAAATTAACTTATTAATGTCTTATAATAATGTCTTATTAATGTCAATTAATGTCTCTGAAAAGCTGCATGTTTGTAAGAAACAAATACATCATAAAGATTTTTTTAGCTTCAAACAATAGTCTTCTATTCATCCTAGTTCTCTAGTCCAATAGTTCTCTCCTCAATATCGCTTTCTCCAGTGAAAAATCATCTTGTCTGAATCAGGAGAGAAATATGCACAGATCAAGCACTGTTTACAAGCAAAAACAGTTCTAAACAAATGCAATAGGTTGGTGGATTTTGATGTGATAGGACAACAGGGGATGGACTTTTTCACTGGAGGAAGTGTGGATTATAATATTGTGGATTATATTATGGATTATAGACTCATTTTGGCCAGAGGGGACGGTTCATTTAAAATGCCTTGATAGATTTGTTTCTTACAAACACACAGATTTTCACTTCCCAACAGTAACTGATGAACTATAGTCATGTGGACTACTTGTAGAATATTGTGATGCTTATATCAGCTGTTTGGACTCTGACGGCACCCATTCACTTCAAAGGATCCATTGGTGAGCAAGTGATGTAATGCTAACCTGGTGAGTAATTTTTCAGCAGATTTAAATTTTTGGGTGAACTATTTGTTGAAATTATTAGTTGAGCTCATTTTATCTTATCTTATATGATCATGTTTGCAAGGAACTGATATTGTGCAGAATGGACTGAAGCCCCTGATCTCCCCTGATCAGTACTCAGTGTATGGCAGCCTTTTGTCTATGTGCTGCTGTATTTTAAGCTGAGGTCTATTGTTTCTTCAAGCATATGTCTTCTGGCTGGGCAGGAGTGTGTGATAGTCGGACTTAACGAATAGAGTGTGATGATTATACTAATCACAGACGTTGCTGCACACGAACGGCTGCGAACATAAGAATGGTGACGGCGATGATGGGTTGATGTCATCGACCCACTATGAACTGTACTCTCAGTCAGACACCTCATACCAAACTGGCGTTGACATCCATACACCCTGTCACTTCAGCCCCCGAGGTGATAGCACCGCTCTCCCCATTATGAGGGTCCCTCAGGAGGCTGCACTTTACTTCCCATGAAGTGGGAACACACTGATAGCCCCGTGACAGTGTAATTAGCAACTTCCCAATCAGACCTGCTATTCTGCAACAAAGAACTTTGGCGTCACATAATAAATGATGATATTGTTGGCAAAGACTATCAACTCATAATTACAGTAACAGAATTTGGAGATGCAGAAAGTAATAAAATGTGGGTTCTTAAAAAGTAACACTGATTGTGAGGAAATACTGTCAGATGATGTACTGTAATACTTCCGGAAAGAGTGCAAGTTTCTCTCACTCTTTCTGTATCTTCTTTTCCACCACTCTCCATTACTGACCTCTGTCTTCCTGTTTCTGAGCGCTCATTATATCACTATACTTGAGGAGACCTGCTTCAGCTTCTCTTGCTGCGACCTTCCAGACTCTTGCCAGGTCTTCTGCTTCATGGCTGCAGATTGGAGAAAAATTAAAGGAGAAATGTGGGATAAATGATATGGTCGCTGTCAATGTTAAAGTGTTTCTATATACCTAATATAATATAAAAAACATGGTATTTAATATTAAATACTATGTTCTTATATATTCTATTAGGTATATAGAATTTCGTATGCAATATATATTCATATACACAGAATCATTATGGGTGTGTATGTATATATATATATATATATATATATATACACACACACACATAATGATTTATATTAAAATATATATAAAATATAAGCATATTTGTTGTTAATTTTTAAATTATTTTACAGAGTATGTGAATACATAAAATTGTGTTTAATATATTTTAATAATAATAATTATAATAATAGCCATGAATTTTTATAATTATTTAATTATTATATACAAATGAGTATTAGCATAATAATTATACTGGATTATTATTAATATGTGAATTAATTCATATTTTTATTATTAATATACATATTAATTATTTCATATAATAATACATTTTTAATATGAGTACAACCATTTTTGCTATAATAATAATAAATTTAATCATTTAATATTTATATTTAATATTAAATTATTATACTTCATGTTAGGACTTTATTCATTACAGATATTTTCCTCTCCAGTCTTTTTCTCAAACAAAAATCAGTGCATGTGACCATATGAAGTCAATTCTTGTAACAGCAATTTTAGTTAGTCTGTGAATTTGCCAGCACAAGGTCTCCTCAGCATGCTTTCGGTGCCCTTTTCCTGCAGATCTGGTGAAGATGGCCACGCACGCGGTAGAAGTGATGAAAGAGGAGAGAGAGCTCTCTGAGATCTGGGCAGTTCAGTCAGCATCTCTGCAGGCCTTATGGAGACTATTGAGGACTCCACTGGCTTTTTTAGGTCCCTTTGAACAGGTGCTTTTCTCCCAGTGCTGCTGGCTTCTCTTTGGATCTCCAAACACAAAGAGCTGCTATATCCCATACATTTAACCCCCCCGCTTGTTTGTGTGTGGACACTCACACATGGTTATTATTAATATGCATATTAATTAATATAATTTATGATTAATATAAATAATATAAGTGCAACATTTTTTTTGCTATTATAATAATAATACATTTAATATTTTAATAATTTAATACTTATATTTAATATTAAATTAGTTAAGACTTTATTCAAGACAGATGTTTTCATCTCCAGTCTTTTTCTCAAACAAAAATCAGTGCATCTGACCATGTGAAGTCAATTCTTGTAACAGCAGTTTTCGTCAGTCTGTGAATTTGCCATCACAAGGTCTTCACGGTCACCTCAGCATGTTTTCGGTGCACTTTTTCTGCAGGTCTGGTGAAGATGGCCATGCATAGGTTAGAAGTGATGAAAGAGGAGAGAGAGCTCTCTGAGATCCAGGCAGTTCAGTCAGCATCTCAGCAGGCCTTATGGAGACTATTGAGGACTCCACTGGCTTTTTTAGGTCCCTTTGAACAGGTGCTTTTCTCCCAGTGCTGCTGGCTTCTCTTTGGATCTCCAAACACAAAGAGCTGCTATATCCCATACATTTAAAGCCCCCACTTGTTTGTCAGTGGACACACACATGCACATATGAGCACACGTGGAAGCAAATGCTCAAGCACACAAACACTTTTGGGGTTTCTCTCAGAGGGACTTCCTTTGCACCTGTTTATTTGTTCTTTCCCCCCCTCAATATATATATATATATATATATATATATATATATATATATATGAGTGGATCTAATTCACCCAAAACAGCGTGGGTGAATTTAAGAGGCAAAATATCCTCTGGGTTCTCCCTCTTTCTCTCTCTCTCTGTCTGTCTTTCTCTCTCTATCTCTGTCTCTCTCTCTCTCTTAAAGACTCCTCCGGATCTCATGATTTATGTATGAGGCTGAGGCGTGATTCATCTTGGCATGGGGAGAGAAGTTGTCCTTTGTCTTCTGTTCTGTTGGCCAGTAAGAGGTTTCCTGAGGTCTGGAGAAGGGTCTTAGAGTTCCTCTGGACTCAGACAGATGTGTGTGCCTGTGTGTGTGTGTGTGTGAAAGAGAGAGAAGTGAGACTCTTTCTGGAGGTGTGGGAGTTTGCCCCACAGTTATTACCCAACTGGAACTGCTTCAGTATGGTGCTAGAGCCAGATTGCGACAGAGACACCATGTAAACAAATAAACAAACAACCCTATACTGTCAGATATGCAGCAAGGAGGCTTAATCTTATTATTGCTTAAACAGGACCCCGGTGGGAAATATAAAGATCCAACTAATCTAAAAAATTGGAGGATTCTCACATTACAATGTTGTGATTGTAAACATTCTTGCAATACATATAAATAAAATTAAAGTCGTTGTCCCAGATTTTTCTAGACCAGACAGGCTTTTAACATGGGTGGCACATTGGAGATAACATAAGTTAGCTAATTGAAAAAAAGCATGAACTTTTTAGAAAAAAGCCTTAAACAGTAGTTTTAGTACTGTATGAAAGGTATGAATAAATGCACAGTTTATTTTGTTTCATTTTAATAATATATGCAGATATGTATGTTATTATGTAATATGTAGTATAAGGTATAAATAAATGTAGAGATTATATATTATATTATTAAATATGTATGTAATTATGTGTACTAATGACTTATGGAAATAGAAATGAGGATTTCTATTTCCACTGCTGTATAAAATATATAACTACAAATATAACCGTAATATCCCAGCACAATTTTAAATTTAAATGTAAATTTTAATATCCCAAACTGTTTTATTGCTTTTTCTTAATTCAGGGGCCAGTTGCATTAAAGGTTTAGACTAGTCTACTTTTTTTCTTTAAAACTGGTCATAATTTTTTTAATTCAGTTACATAAAAGCATAGATTAGTCTATGTTGAATCCAAAAATAAGACTGGCTAGCAGGTGGTCAAATTAACATAGAGGCTAAGTTTATGCAACTGGTGACTAAAGTATTAATTAAGTATTAAGTATAAATTTGGATGACAAATTAAACAATTGTTGACATGCACCATGAGTATAGAGGTATACATTTAAGTTAAAAGTAGCATAAAGAAATCTTTGACCTTTCCTTGGTACTGTAAATCTGAGCCTGAGAGATTATTGAGATGTCAGAAGCGGGATTACTGTGGTCTTTTTCTCATCATAAACATTTGAAAAGCAGGATCCGTAAACAAACATCTCCATTTCTGCCTGAGAGAAACAATTACGGTATTAAAGAAATCTGTAATTCAGGTTATTGCTTTTCTATTGAATGATGCTTAATCCAGAAGATATGGGAATATACACACGTCCACTAAAGTTGTGGATAGAAAAAAAGAGATAAGGGAAACCAAACAACTCCGCAAACAAACAAGTGCAGGAGGGAGGTGTGTGTTCCTGTCTTTTTTAACATGACGGGGGATGGACGGATGCTGAGAGGATGATAGCGCACACTTCCTGGTGTTTTTTCCCTTTCTACATCACTCGCTCCAGCCTTCAGAATCTCCAATAGACACACACACGCAAAAAGAGCGAAATCTTGTCAAAGCAAGCGACGAGTACAGATTAGAGATACTTGTCCGCCTTCACAGCCTAAACAGCGTGGTCATTCCTGGGGGCATTTGAGACATTGGAAGGGAGAGAAGAGGCTGTTTGGGGGAACAGTCTGCTACAAAACTGCCAATTTCATACTACACATGTGGATTAAGTCTCTCCTCTTTCAAATGCCCATGTAACAAATTACATTCCTGTGACTGCAGCAGGGGCGCCGGGCCTGTATTCAGATGCTCTTGTGCCTGGCAGTGCCCGGCCCGTGCCAGATTGTCTGCAGGCGGTGTTCGCATCGGCTTTGATGACATGCCAGAGCGGCCTCACAGGCGCTTGGCTCCCCAATCACTCCCCCATCAATACGCTGGCACGCCGTCCTCATATCAAAAATGACCCAATTAGTAGACATCGATGTGTTCTGACAGGCACTACCTGCTGGAGTGAAGGTTTTCTCTCTTCGCTTTGAAAACGGCGAGAGGTGAAAATGCAGTTGTTTGTTTCCCTCTTTCCTACCTGTCTTGGTGCTGCCTGCCCCCCTCCACCTCCCCACCCTCAGGGTAGTCTTTGAACAGTGGTTTGGGTGTCAGAGGCGCGCGTGCAGAAAGCAGTTTAACTAAAACTGTAGTGAGGTGATTAGAGTACCTACAGACAGGAAACATTGTTCTCCCACTGACTGATTGTCAGCACTCATCTTGGCAACTGACAGCCCGAATCCTTCTACATACCCACCTCCACGCCCCCTCCTGATGGCTCTGAGCTCTCCGCGTGTATGCGAGAGGGTATTTCATCGTCCCTCTTATGCATGCCTATCAAAACCTCTGCCTGAGCACTCAATCTTGCGCGTGTGTGGGGAGGCTCCAGCAAAGATGGTGGTAGATTCATCAAACATTCATACATCACTCACCTCAGGAATCGGTGCTCAGTGAAGTACTACACCAGATTCCCTTTGATTTCGCTCCGATCAGACGCCTTCCTATCATTTCTCATGCGCCGCTCTCCGCTTCATCAGCAGACTCGAGATGGAGCCCCTCCGCCAACTCAACAGGCAGTCCTCCGAGCTTTACGTTGGCAAATAAAAAGCCCTGCCTTAATGAAAGCCAGCCTCGATGTTTCACGCGGCCACCATTAGCCAAGTGAACTAACAAGACGTCTAGCTGCTTCTGGGAGTTTCTCTCAGTTTCTCACACTCGTCAGGTGGGACTACTGCAGTTTTGGATGTCAGTAACCTTTAAGAAGTGTTGTCAGTCAGGATGTTTCAAAATAGACATAATTCTAATCGAAGTGATTATGGAAATATACTTTCCATAAAACCTAGTTATTTTAACAAAAATTTATATTTGGTAAAGCAGTGGTGACACCAAAAAGCTCCTCTTTGTCCAAAACAGTATTCACTACGTACTTCTGGTTGCTCTGTTGTAATAAATATAAATAAAATAAAAATATGTTCTCGGTTGTACATATATATTTTCAGCATTTTAATTATGTTTATATTAGTGCCGTCAAACGATTAATCGCGATTAATCGCATCCAAAATAAAAGTTTTTGTTTGCATAATATATGTGTGTATACTGTGTATATTTATTAAGTATATATAAATACAAACACATGCATGTACTGTATATATTTAAGAAAAATATGTTTATATATTAAATATATTAATATATAATATAAAATATAAGAATATTAATATATAAATGTATAAAAGTGTAAATATTTTCAAAATGTATACTGTATGTGTGTGTATTTATTTATACATAATAAATATACACAGTACACATACGTATATATTGTAAACAAAAACCTTTATTTGGGATGCGATTAATCGTTTGACAGTACTAGTTTATATTAATGTAATTAATAATTGTAAAACTTATTGGGGCCCACCTGAAAGTTAGCCCCCTGGCTAGGAACCACTGTGCTAAAGTGATGCTTTGACATACAGTGGCATAAACATATGATCATACTTTCAGAAGGACAAAAGTGCAAAATTACCAGTAGCTTGTCACTGTAGTAATGCCCTTAGATCAACACCCTTGTACCTTATCTAAACCTAAATTGAGCATATAAAAAAATAACAATAACAACAATAATTAATAATAATTATAATAAAAATATGTACTTTAGGTATAATTTTGCTCATTTCTTCGGACGATGTACACCTAACATATTCAGTACATATTGTAAATAATGTAATGGTTATATAACATTCAGATTGTCATGTTATGGTCAAGAGATTTAATGCACTCTTAAATTTAATACTTTAATACGTATTGCACAAGCCTTTTATGTGTTTCCTATAATGTGCTTAACCCTGGGTTAGCATCTTTTTAAGCAACATTTCACAGAAATAAGCGACATTTCACACCATTTTGAAATTGTTAGTTTTGAACAAAGTGGTGCTAACCAAAGGTATACAGTGTAAAACCAAATTTATATGGTGATAGAACATAACAGCAAATTTTTAGCAACACACAATCATTTACATACTGCCTTACCTCAAAAATTATTCATGCACATTCTCACAAAAACTTTCACACACTTTACTTTTAGAAAAAGTTACAAATGTTAACAGAAATAAAGTGTTATTGATATTACGCAAATAGTCTTAAAAATATATCCCACACACTGCTATAATGGCTATAACAAATTTTAATGATTATTTTAATGATTTAATGATCATATTATCTGATTTCTGTCATGCAACCTTCATCAGGCATTGTTTTCAAGATTGATATTTCACAACAAATCACATCCCGTTTCATATTACACATTATGCATTGTAAGACATTGTAGGTAATCAGGCACTATAGGTTCTTTGTAATGCAAAGTTCCACAGTGGTAACACACATGTAAACATGCAACATTATAACAAATTCTTAACTATAAAAACTCCTCCAAATCTGTTTTGCATACTTTTACAGACCAGCTGAGTTATTCAGTCCAACACAACAACAACAACAACAAAAATTCACTAAAAAAATGCTAGTAAGAAGTTACAAAGTAACAGCAAGTAACAGACTGATTTAAACATGAAATATTAAGTAAAAAAACTTTACATTTCTAGTTAATAATTACAATTGCAGACTATCCATTTAGTCATTCTTCATGTCGTTCTCAAGTTGCCTTTTTTATTAAACATGCCATCTCTGTGAAGTTCTATATTTCTTATTCCAACTATATTGAATGCCTGTATGGGTCCATCTGGGCAGTGAGTGAATATCTTCAGCAGTTGATGGCCTGTAGCTCTGAGCTGGTCGTTGTGGAGGCCTTGCAGGTCTCTACTGCCATGTTTCGGCAAGCTGCTCGCATCGACAAACATTTGGCACAGACATCACTACCAGCTGGAGCGGGCATCTCTGCCATTCTGAACGTCCCCTAATGTCACTCTCTCTCTCTCATCTGTCACATAAGCCTCATGTTAACACACAGACTTCTCGCCCCATTGGCTTGTACGCAGGCGAGACGTAAGTGAACTCTTAAGAGTCGATCCTCAGATACAATCTCATGTAATTAGCCATAATAGGGGTAGTTAAAGAACTCGGAAGCAGATGTTTGGCAGGGAAATTGAGACGCTGGTATATAAAATAGGTATTTTAGCGTGAGGCGGCCACCTGAGGCTATACTGTTTCCAGATCAGTCTTACAGATAGCATTCAGTGAGCAACA
This sequence comes from Sinocyclocheilus rhinocerous, assembly GCF_001515625.1. NCBI lineage: Eukaryota > Metazoa > Chordata > Actinopteri > Cypriniformes > Cyprinidae > Sinocyclocheilus > Sinocyclocheilus rhinocerous. The sequence goes on from NW_015654065.1 coordinate 911,759, forward strand.
TCAATTCTGTCAAGCTCGATCTGATTCCAGATTAGCTCTACCACTTTAAAGCAGACCTGAGAAAGCATCTACAGCTGTGAAAGTGAGTTCCTGTGGAGTGGAAAGAGCATTGCAGCTGTGCTTTGGAGCAGGTGTGTGAAGGCGGATGAACTCGGATGTGGCTGTTGTCCACTATAGCTACAGGCTACAGATGGCCCGATTTACCCCATTTCAGTCTGATAGTGCTGTTAAACATGATATCATGAAACATATCTCCTGGGTGTTGCGTTACAGGATTATGCAGACTGCTGCTAAAGGAGATTTCAATATATGAGATGACACCTGAATCCCGGAAGAGCACTGAGCTTGGCAATATTTTGTATCCTTCATAGTAAACTGTGATGATTTGAGTGAGTTTTGTAAGGTAAGTAAATGAAATACATAGCATTCATTTTTAAATATTGATGAATGCTGTTTTACAAAGTTGTTTGTCCGCTGTTCATTAGCATGCTTGCAAAACAAATACATGGAGTTGCGCTAGACAAATTATATACTTTCTCACCCTGGGCTTATTTCCTCTGCTATTTTTGTCAAGATAATATTTCAAACTCTTAAAAAAATGAGTAACAGGGAAGGTAGGAAGAGACTTTTTAAGGACATTGTTTATCTACGAGTAAAACAGCTGAAGAGAAGCGAGGCTAATTTGTACACCTTGCCACATCTTGCCTGCTAGTGGAGGGAGACTCCAATAAAAAGATTTCCCAGCTTTTACCATTATCTTTTGATATATGTCAGGCTTGCAGGTGCTTTACCATGGCCTGGGGGGAGAGGAGGTGTTTAAGATAAAAGACAGGTTATTACGATGTGACAGAGATTCAACAGGACCCGCAGGTCAGGACACTAATGCATGCTAGACGGAGAGCTCTGTTTGGGCTGTTTATAGACTGACTGAAGTCGTCTGAAGTCTACCTGTATACCTATATTAAACTATTATGCATGCAGTTTTAACACATACACTAGCAAACCAATCCACGTGTTAAGAGGCTTATTTCAATGTACAAGCTTAAGATAAATGTTACTTAATATTTAAAGTTATTTATTTACAGTTAAACTGCCTTTGTGAAAAAGCAGTTTGCTACAAGTTACATTTAAAGCTTTAAAATAAGCCATTCACGCTTAAAAATAAAGATTCTTTATTATAATCTATGGTTCCATGAAGAACCTTTAACAGTAATGGGACATTTCCATTGCACAGTTTTTTTTCCCTTAATAGTAGGTAAAATGTTCTTCACAATAAGAAAAAATGTTCTGTTCACAGAAAGGTTCTTATATGGCATCACTGCGAAACCTCCTTTTGTAACCTTTATTTTTAAAAGTGTTTTTTTCATCTACATTTTTACTTGTTTCAAGCCACTATACTGTTTCTTTATTTATGTTCAATATTAATTTTTATCAGAGTAACATTTATCTGGCACAAACCATTTTAAATTAAATAAAGCAAATAAAAATACATATATAACTGAATAGAATATATTGTGATGAACAGCACAATCTAAGTAAATTATATATTAAATTAATTTAATGACTCTTAATATATTATACTATCATTATCTTTTTTGCCATTTTGCTTTAATAGAATCATTTTTGGAACCTGTTTGTTTGTTTGTTTATATACTGAACATGCATGTGTAAAATAATATTACCCCCACCCCCCAAAAAAGGAAGAAAGAAACATTAGCTATACTAATAACATTACAGAGTTATGAAAACAGCGGAGCTACTGTTAAGTTATTGCTACTTTTTGTAAATCCGGTACTCATAGTAAACATCAGAATTTAGATTGAGGAGGTTGGTTGGTTAGCAGTAAAAAGGCAAACTCTTTGTGAGGCCAAGGTATTTAGGACACTTAATCTGGAAAATGTTGGAAACGTTTTGTTTCAGAATACCTAATGTGGTCTATCGTCTGAGACGTGCACCTTCTCTGTACATACCTTTCAGGAGGAACCATGGCTTGTTTGTTTTTGTCTGGTATGGGAAAAATTACTTTGAAAAGTCATCCAGAGAAGCAAAAACATAAAACATCTTTATAGTTAATTAACCCAAATCCTTTCAGCGTGGTTTCACCCTGTTTTAAAAGCTTGAAACTTGACCATTAACCTCAAAATGGATGAGAGAGCGCTCTCTCTTCGACTTTTTTCTTCTCCAGCAAAATGTGACATAAAAAGCCTGTGAAATGAAATGATGAGTTTAAAACGTCTTTTTGAGGCAAACCCAATTAGGGCTCGCACAGCTTTTTCCACCTCACAAAAAGCCTTACATTAGGGCGAGGGCTAGTTATTAGTTCCGCAGTCGTTATTTTACAAATCATTTCTGTTTGCCTTCCACACGCTGTGGCAGAGAGTGGGCTCCAATTAGAAAGGCATTAAAACAGCAACCAGGACTTAGCTGCATTACACCCAGCAATGACATTCCACCTGCCATTATGTTATTAGCAAAGAGCTGGATCGAGAGAGGAAAAAAGGCTTTTAATTGAAAATAAAGAGAAATAAAGGCATTTTGAAAGTAGCAGCTGTTAGCTTGCAGATCTCTCAGCAGCTGTTGCTGTCAAGTCTGAATCTGGGCCTATTCACCCCAAATCTCTCTCTCCAGAATGACCACGTAGTGCTGGCTGGTCCTTCACTTTGTTCAGCCTTAATGCCGCTTTTCAAAATGAGCTCTGTGGTAATGCTGTGTGTGTTTTCAGACTGGACTGAGAACAACAGTAATACATTTGAAAGTAAAATCTGTACTGGAACTTTGAAATCATGTTTCATTGATATGTTGACATTTGGTGTGCATACAAAAACCATAAACTCTGATTTGACTTTTCAATGGCTTCGTCAACTGCAATGACAGATGGACTAGGAAGGACCCTCTGCGCACTATATGTGCATTGATCGGCCATCTGTCATTTGATTTGGGTCATTGTTTGTGGCGGCACGAGGTTCTGGGCCACAGCCCAATAAATTCCCACAGACACCTCAATGCCCATTATACCATACGCACAAATGGACATCAGCATCCTTCAGGTTTATTTTCCACCTGTGTGTTCAAAGCAACACTGGTCTAACAGGATATCAATTTATTGAATATTTATACTTACGTCCAATTATTAGTGTTTTTTGTGTGACCCTTTCTGCAGGTTACATCTTCATTCCACTGGGTGGCAACAAGTGACTGTCTTTTTTGAGCGAGTCATTGAATCAATTTGTTCAAACACACTGACTCATTCAGGATCAAGCAAGCGACTGTAGTGAGTGATTGAATCAGGAATAATTTACTCAACTGATTTGTTCAAAATATTGATTCATTCAGAGTGGAATCTCAAAGAACCATTCACTCATCAGATTAATTCAAAAACACTTTTTAGTCAGGAACGAACGAAACACCTCCATTTTTTATGAGTGATTGAATTATTCACTCAACAAATTTGTTAAATTCATTCAGAAACCAATGAAAGAAGCTGCAGTCTCAAAAATTCGCTCATTTGATTCGTTCAAACACAATTATTCAATTAGGAACAAACGAAACAAGCGTCCTCTTTTGAGTGAGTGTTTGAATCATTCACTCATCCGGGTTCCTTCAAAAACACTGATTCTTTTAGGAAGGAAACAGCTACTGACTCAAACTGACTGTGGATTTGTTTGGATGCATTTCCTTTGGCACAGAGAAAACCGTCAAAGTACCTGCAAATATGACATCTAAAATGTAAGTTTATCAACATTGAGTGTTTTTTGAACTGCTGTATATCAAAATCGCAATCATGCTGCATACATGTTGCGCAGCTGTGTTTACCTTCTGAAATTCTGTACAGCAGCGCGTGCTCGTGTGACATTGCGTAATTGTAGTATAATATTTTAATTATATCATTGATATTCTCAATATTGCATTCTAACATGTTCTTGTACTACCAGAGTTGATTTGCTGGTCTCCATGTGCTGTATCGTATAACCAGTATGATTAAGAATGAGATTGAGCTGGGTGTTTTGCGCTTTGGGTTCGCGCTGTAGACTGTAATGATGAACTGTGAGCTTGCGTTCCTCCATCCAGCCTTGCTGCTGACCTGAGGTCAGGGCTACAGCAGCGCTGGGAGAGGAGGACTGTGCATAAATCTTAGCTGTATACATGCAATGAAATAGTGTCTCATTAAATTGGTGGTTTGGATATAGCTGCACATGTTAGTGTGTTGGTATACATGCGAGTTGATCGTGCACTGCTGTATAGACAGTAGTTCATGTATCCTGCTTACCTTTTACATTTCTAACCACAGTATTCACATAATCCTTTCTATGTATTTGCTGTAACTAAGGCTAAAAGCTGCCTATCATGATAATAAGCTATATAGAGACCCAAACTATAGGTCAGGTCTCTCATAACAGCCAGCCATAAAAATGATAAATAAACATACAGAGTCCAAGTTCCCATTGACCCTTGGTTTCACCCTTTCTCATTTTCCCTGTGGTTAAGGGTTAGCATCACTTTAGGTCATTTCCTTCATTTGCCTAGACATGAAATGGTACCAAATTAGTTCACCCCATTGCCCCTTAGCCCCCCCACCCCTTTCTATTCCCTGTCAGAGAGTTGTGTGTTGCCATTTGGCCACGAGGCATCTTCCCCGGAAGGCACTTCCCTCTTTTTTCTCTCCACTTCACACCCCTTTCCTTTTAATTTGACCATGGCTCTCTCTGGCAAAGCTGTGATGCTGATAAGAAAGGTATGGCTGCGTTTAACTGACAGCTTGCCGTCTCCCCGATTGTATGTGCATGTGCAAATGCGTTTGTGTGCATTTAGATCTGAATTCAATGCCACTCAGTGAGCTCTGCTCTTAAACGCATCCCGTGGGGGGTTTCAGTCTGTAATATTGCGTAAAACCGAGATGCTAGACTGTGAACGTGAATGCATGATAAGTCCCAGACAAACCATGTGCATTTGATACGGTGCATCCAAAAAGCAATGCTTTCAAAGTCTTTCAGTTTACATGTTAAAGTCTGCCCGCTTCCACACATATACTCCCTTTTCCGTCTTCAAGCTTCAAAGTCAAACGATGACATAACTATCTATGTAACTACTTAATCTAATCACATATACAATAGTATTGTGGTCTTTTTTTTTCTTTTTTAGTTTTAGAACGTGATTTATTGTCCAAAGTAATTTAGTGTCCTTACATCAGTGGTTTTCAGCCTTTTTGATTCGAAGGCGCCCCATTGTCCAACACAATATTGAAGGGCTCACACATATAGAGATATAAATATATAAAAGTATTTATGCTGTAATGACAAACCTGCTTGTTTTAAAAACTTTTTTTTAGTAACAAAACTGGGAGTGTTGATTTATGAAATGAGTCAACCATGATTAATTTTGTGATTAAAATAAGTTTTTAAGAACCATAGTTATTGATGGAGAAAAAAAACAAATATTTGTAAGAAATTTAATTATTTCAGTTTGATTTTATTTTATGTACGTTTTTTTTAAACGTAGATTATAGTTGGATTGTTTTAATGTTTTTAATTTATTCATTTGAATATAAGTCATTCTGTGGCCCCATATTATTATTATTATTATTATTATTATTATTATGTATTTTAATAATAATGTCTTTTAAAAAATTTTTTAACATCCAAAGTAATTGATTCATCATATTTATGTCATCACAAGCAGCTTTTGATGCGACCTTATAGCAGTCAGGTTCACACATTAATATTACAGTTTACACATTAAAATTATTTTTTTTTCTTTTAAAGGGGTCATATGATGCTTTTTTAAAGTGAAGTGACATGTGGCCAAGTATGGTGACCCATACTAGGAATTAGTGCTCTGCATTTAACCCATCCTAAGTGCACACACACAGCAGTGAACACACACACACCGTGAACACACACCCGGAGCAGTGGGCAGCCATTTTTGCTAAAATGACTTTTATTTACAAGTCTTACTGAGAACATAATTTAACATCCAAAGTAATTTGATTCAGCATCTCTATGCCATGAAAAATAGCTTTTGATGCATTGGTCAGCAGTTTTTTTTCTTTATATAGATTATCCATTTTTCTGTCACTAAAATGCCTTTTGCAAATATGTAAATATGTAAATATAAGGAAATGTTCTAGATCGCGCTCCGGCACCAAGCACCAGGACCCTGTTGGTGGAAAATGGGTAAGTGAGGCCTAGGATTCAATGACAGATGTGTGAGGAGATAGGCAATGTAGACTATCAGCTTGCCCAGGGGGCTTGCTCTCACTTGTCATGGGATGGAGAGAAAAAGACCCCTAGACACCTGTCTGACACCTCTCATCAGCGCAGTATCCTGAATCCTGCAGAGGGCTACTGATGGTCTGAAATCTCACACCTTTAAGCTACTGTTTGCACTCAACGCCTGTCATATCCACTTTGCAGAACAACAGCCTGGGGGTGCGCAAAAGAAGCAGCCATTGTAAAACAAAGAGCTGAAAAAAGCTAAATCTGTCGTGTTATGGCATCATAATACATTGTGTCATCCACAATGCAATGCGAAGCATTAAAGAAATAGCCTCCCGTGCTTCAGCATTTATTTTGTCATGTGGGATTATTTCTAACAGACTGTTTCCGTGTGAACATGTCTGGTTTGTCGCTGTGAAAGCGAGAGAGACGGTTGGTCGTGTGCCAGTGTTTGTAATTAAGGCTGTTCTGTGTTCAAAAACATGGGGTCTTTAAACATAAATGTAAAAAACATGCGTGAGCGCTCCCTCTCTCTCTTTGCTGTCTCTCTGTACTCCTTGTGAGTGAGGGTGAGCGGGGAGGGAGGTGACCTTGCCGGCTGTAATTAAAGTGAAACACCTTGACTTGTCACCATTGGCTCAGACAGCTTAAATCTCCCTAATGTAAATCGGCCCGCTGCTGACGCGCTGCTAGGCATGGCCACGGAGAAGATAGAGGCGGTGGTGATCCATCTCTGTACACACACGTAGACGCGCGCACACACACACACACACACACACGCAAGGTCTCCCACCCAATTGTGTTAGCATGCGTTTTTATTTATTTTACACACCAGACACCATGTTGCAAAACCTCATAGCCACAGAGCCTCTTGGGATAGTGGCGTGTTTGCTCATGAAAAGGGGCTGAAATGTCACAGAGTGGTTAGAATATGTGGGCTTCATTAAAAGAACATTCTGGGTTCGATACAAGTTAAGCTCAATTGACAGCACCTGTGGCATAATGTTGATTACCACAAAGTTAATTTAGATTTGTCCCTCCTTTTCTTTCAAATCTGCAATTGTTACCTGCATTTTGCAACTTATGACAATATATTCATTAAGCTATATAATATTAATATACCAAACTGCTTGATAATACAGGTGGTAAAATAGAAAGACATATGATGAATTCAATAGAAAGTGGCCTGTCCATAAAATATGGCCAATATTCATATATCAACAGTGCACAGGGTCACAGACAAAAAACTATTACACGCATAACACACATGACACTGAAATGATGCAATAAACATAAACCAAATAAGAGAAAATGTAGCAAAACATCCTAATGTACAAAAAGGAGAAGAAACAACATTACTTATATATAATATAATCATATGTGATGCGTCATGCAGGGGCTTCTGAGACTTTTTACTGTAAATTATACACATTTATATTTTTCATTTGTACAAACAAATTTGACACAAAATGACATAATAATGTGATGTTAAACAATTTACTTTTTTTTTTATGATAATATGATACTTTGCAGTTAACCAATTAAAGATATTTGTAATGTAGCATTTTTGCAGTTCTTACACTTACAACTTACAAACATTTTGTACATTGATATCCAGTTTGACTTGGTATGATATTGTAAAGCTGAAACGACCATAAAAATAATACGTTTTAACAGAAGAATTAATGGAAGTGTTTTTTTTTTTTTTATAAAATAAGCTTCACATTTCTGCTTTTGAATCCTTTGTCCATTGCAAGTGTTTCATCATACCCTCCATTATTGTTTTTTAAGAACATTTTAGAGAGACGATTCAAAATTATTTTTGTGGTAATGCCACAAATGCTGTCTATTGAGAATAACTTGTATTGAACCCTAACTCATTTGATATATGAACACTCATTTGAGTTCATATCTGTGTGTTACAGAATCTAAAATCAAATACAAAGAAAAAAATATGAATAGCACTTTTACAGCAACAAGTTAAATGAGTGTATTTCACATGGAGAAGGATCAAAAGATGAACTATTTAATGATTAGGCAATGAGAGGCTGCCTCAGATAAAATTGGTGGGGAGGAGGAATGCCTGCCAAACAGCTCCGGGCTGAATAGATGGCATGTAGGAGAATGTTTCTGGGTCTGTGTGCCAATATTACCAGTTGTCGGCGGCCCATGCCAGGCTGTTGCTGCCTGGGCAATGGGAACAGTGACAGGAGTCAGATGCCCAGTCTGTGTCAGTGCCAGGCACGGTGCCCAATACCTCTGACCTACAGGGCAACCGAGCACATGCCGCATGCTGAGAGGGTGCAGAGGGCATGCACAAACATATACCCACGTGTACTCAGTCCTATACGGGCCTCTGAGTTGGCAGGATTATGTAAGCAGGGAGTCCTCCTGGCATGAACCTCACGTCTCTATAGGTCTCCAGTGGGTACAGCCTATAGCAGAGCTAATTTAGTGTCAACAACAGGCCTTGGAGTGTCTCAGAGCGACAGCTTTGTTTTCTTGGCATTGTCTCAATTTGGGTGCCTGTCTTGGCAAATTGTTTGAGATTCCTGGTTGTCTTAAGCAGTGGCAGTGGTATTTCTTTAAACAAAAACTATACCTCATTTTTATCAACCTATAGGAGATAACACACTTTGTTTTAGCCAACCTTGATTTTATGTGTAATAACTTAATTTTGATAAGTACTTGTAATTTAAGTATGTTGAGATGAAGATGTAGAAGATTAAGATTTAAAGCCACAAATACGAGAAATAAAATGTATTTGTATTATTTATTTATCTTTTTTGTTGTTTGTTGGTTTTTACTCTTCACCTGTATGGATGCCTGTTTCTGACTCAGTTTTCTTTTGTTTTTCTTAAAATCACTGTATTTGTACATTGTCATTATTGATATATATCAGGGGTGGCGAACTCCGGTCCTGGAGAGCCTCAGCCCTGCAGAGTTCAGCTCCAACCCTAATAAAAACTCACCTGCCTGTAGCTTCCTAGAAACCGTTCAGACCTTGATTAGATTGTTCAGGTGTGTTTGATTAGGGTTGAAGCAAAACTCTGCAGGGCTGCGGCTCTCCAGGACCGACGTTCACTACCCCTGATATATACTGTAGACTATATTTTCAACAAGGTAAAATGACTTAAAGCACCTAACGTAAAGCTTAGCCCTCCATGTTTGGGATCTCAGCAGAGCCTGAGCATCTGCAACATTCTATTCAGTTTTCTTTCTTCTGTCAGAATCCGATGGTGAAGTGGGGTTAGTTCTCCACAAGAGCAGCTTCTACAGAACACTCCCTGTGTGGCCCGCTGAACAAAAAGTCAACTCGAGAGCGATTGCAGGATCTTGAGAACAATGCATCTGGAGTAATGTAAAAGAAAGAGAAAACAAGAACAAACAAAGGATGCAAATGTGGCAGCAAAACCAATTAAATAGTTCAAAACCTTAGAAACAATTTCAGTCGTGTAATGTAGCATTGCAGATGTTTAGCTGCTCACCAGGTCTACACCATCTGTAAACTCTGTGGACACCACACAGGCCAATATCATGAAAAAGTGACAGCTGTCACATGCATGTCTTCAAGCTTCCTGTGTCATTGTCAGTGCTTATCAGGATCTAGAGTTAGAAAATTTTACTTGCTTTAATAAAAGCTCTATCTGAAGCACCCGCCACACACACACACACACACACATTTCTGTATGTAAAGAACCGTGAATGCGCAGCAAAGGAAAATGCGTTTAATGTCGCAAATTTCTTATTGCCTGTCAGTCTCTTTAATTTGATCTGACGAAGGACAGTTACCATTTTGGGCAGTGAAGTCAAAGAACATATTGGCAGTGAGACTGGCAGCTAATAAAGCCAGCTGGAATTCACTCGCCCTGAGAATCTGCCTCCACCTCCCCCCCATTTATTTATAAATCTCACTCTTGTTATTATGAAGATATCATAGGTGTATTAAGGTTCACCTATCTCTTTGCATGCCCCCCGAACTAATAATGTGTTATTGATTTGGCAGACTTCCTGTCTGCTTCCCTCCCATGAGGCATCACCTTTCAGTTCTTTCTTCCTCTATGTTGAATCATGTCTTTGTTCGCGTTTGCATTGGCAGTGGTAAGATGGGTCCATTTTCTTTATTGCTCCCGATAAAGACGCCAACAAATGCCCTGAGGAAAATCGTGGCTGATTATTTTCAACATCTTTTCAAAGACGTCTATGAACATGTAGATTTTTCTTAATCAAGTTGTCAAAACTGCACTTTCATTGGTTTATTTAAAGCTGAAGTGTGTAATTTGAAATACTAGCATTTTGTGCACAGACAACTACAACTAAAACCATTTGTAGGTTGATTTACTCAGATTGTTTTGATTGTGGCTCTATGGCTAATTCAAAACATTGCTCTGTTTGTTTTAGCATCCCAACTAGCCTGGCATAGCAACACTAACTAAGCATTTGGGGCGGGGCTACCTGTTTCTATGCCTTTCATCTTAAATGAATCAATTTTCAACAATGATTTATAAACCTTCAAAGACAGATATACTATGAGCTTTAAGTTTAATCATTAATGGAATAGCCTATGTTTTTGTTGAAGCCGTTAACCTAAGAGATGCCTGGTGGAAAAACTCCCATGACCCACGATTCTGTGGAGAAATCTCCACCAATCAGACAATTGAGCAAATTGCCCATTTCCGTCACTGAATAAAAAATTAAAATAAGGTAATTGTGACTTTTTATCTCACAATTCAGATTTTTTTTCTTGCAATTGTGAGTTTACATCTCAGATTTGTGTCATAAACTCGCAATTCTGACTTTTTTTTTCTCAGAATTGTGAGATATAAACACAATTGCGAGTTATAAAGTCAGAATTGCAAGATGTAAAGTCAGAATTGCAGGATATAAACTCGCAATTGCGAGTTACAAAGTCAGAATTGCGAGATATAAAGTCAGAATTGCGAGTTATAAACTCTGTGACTCTTTTCTCAGAATTGCGAGTTATAAAGTCCAGTTCTGAGGAGAAAAAAAGACTGATAGGCCTATGTTCTCAGAATTGCGAGTTTATATCTCACAATTGTGACTTAATAACTCGCGATTGCGAGTTTATATCACACAATTCTGACTTCATTTCTCAGAATTGTGAGTTTATATCTCTCAATTCTTACTTTATAACTCGCAATTGCGTCTTTTATCACGCAATTCTGAGAAAAAAAGTCAGAATTGGCAGTTTGTATCTCGCAGTTCTGACTTAATTTCTCACAATTACGAGTTTACATCTCACAATTGTGAGAAAAAAAGTCACAATTACCTTTTTATTCAGTGGCGGAAACGGGCTTCCATAGTGATTCACCTCGTAGGTTTACAGCATATAACTCTTAAAAGAAGCTTTTTTTTTTTTTTTAAGTCCCTTGGGGAAAAAATGAGTGGGAAAAATACGTCCAGAACCATGGTCACTGAAAAAGTGGATGGGCACTGTTGCAAAAGCAGTAAGCGTATAACCTCAACTTTCGGTTCCAAAAACGGAGGTAACTTTCAGTGTATGTAAGTAGCCATAGCAGCTCTCTGAAGATAACCTGCTCCCGAGTAGGTTATGTTTCAGGGTTAGCTTACTTCAGAGCTATCAGAGCATGTGTGTGTGTGTGTGTGTAATGTGTGTGTATATATATATATATATATATATATATATATAGTTGTATAATATGTAAATTATGAAGCCCTAATATAAGTAAAATATAAGGTAATATTGCACAACCACCAATTAGGTGGCGATATCCTCTAAGCATGTAAATTACCTTTTAAAAGAAGAAGAAGAAAGAAACAGCATGGCGCGCTTTTTCTTAGCGTCCGTTTCCATAGTGACTCATCGATTCGTCGCTCTGTTGAGAATGTCTTGTTTGTTAACCAGGAACATACTCTGAGTTGAATGAACTTACTCTCGGGCATGTTTTTGGAACCAGCATACCTCGAGTAAGCAAGGTTTGGGTTAATCAACCGAGAGTTCAGGGTTTAGCAGATGGTAAGTTAACCTTGCTTTCTGGAATACACCCCTGTTCAAAACTATCATTATTTTTTCAGTTCTATTTGGTGACACTAACAGCTAGAAATTGCACAGTTCATCTTTATATGAATGCATTGCTCAGCAAATCTGCATTTTAAACTTTAGTTGGAACTTAAACTGCAAGTTCACTGCACCACTAACCATTGCCTTGGCCTTCGTCCCATAACTTGCCAGGAGGGAAGAAAAAGAGGCGAAAGAATAAGAGAAGGGTTAGAAAGAGAGAAGCCGAAATAAGCAGCACATGTATATATGCGAATATATACACCATCAGCACAAAATTTGGCTGACTCAGCTGACGGTGGTGCTTTGCTGCATGTTAAAACACATAGTGGCAAAGCCCATTAAAAATGAATGCGGCACGATAATCACATTCGCACTTAAAATTTAATGCCACTACAGTGAGGCTGACAAAGAGGAGCTGGGCCGGGGCACCATGATTACAGTTCTGCTTGTGAAGTTATGTGATGGGGTGACGTCGTGCAGTTGCCTTTCTGAACTGTGTCTGATTGAGGGTCTATGATGGGTCAAAGCTGATTCTAGTACTAACAGTACTAAAAGAAACTGCACTCAGGCTGTGCACCAACAAAAGAGAGCAAAGACTTTAAAAGCTTTACATATATAGAATATATGATTTATGTTGTAAATGTTTAAACAGTGTAATTTTGCAAAAATGTTGCTTTATTACAACTCAAATACTAATTTGTGCTTTGTCAGACATAGTTGAATATAAAGTCACACTTTAAAAAAGCAGTCAAAAGTAGGCAGGATAAATATTGAATGGTATTTTTGCAACTAGGAATTGAGATTTAAAAAAAATCTAAAATCAGACTTCATTCAAATGTATGCGGCAGTGGTTTTATTTATTATTGTAGTATTAGTTACAATTTTGAATTGTTTTTTAATTTTATATTTTCAAGTTTGTATTTAATTTGAGTAATTTTGTTATGTTTTTTTGGTCATTTTTATTAGTTTTTGTTTTAAAAACATCTCTATTTAGCGTTTTTATTTCAGATTTAGTTTTAGTAATTTTAATTCTTCAGCTTTAAAATTATTTCAGTTAGTTGTCAAGGCTGCATTTCTATTTTTCAGATGTTCAAATATTAATGTATTTATGTTTTATTTCAGCTTTATTTCAGTAAATGAAAACTATTTTTAATGCACTGGTACTGTCACGATCTGCTACGGTGCGGGAACACGGAGCAAGGAACGGGGAGACCAAGAGTACAACAACCAAGGAATTTATTAATCTTCACGGGGAATCACACGTAGCACGAAGAGTAGACATAAACAATACCGGACGCTGGAGCACACACAGGGAACCCTATTTATACACACAGGAGGAGGGGATGACGAGACACACCTGGGAGCAATGAAACATCAAGGGAAACACCTGGGACAAATTAAACATGGGAAAGGAAGGTACATGAGGAGCAAAACAACCACAAAACACGGAACAGAGTCTGACAGGTACGTGGCACAAATTCAGCTCTTAAAATAAAGATCAAATTTACTATATGCTAATGCATGTTACAAAATTTCAGATTTTTTTTCCAGATACAAAGGTCAGTACACTTCAGGTTTTATATTCAGAATCACTCAAATTTGTAGGCTATTCCTTTGATTGAACTGGTCCTTGTTAATCCATGTTAGTCCATGCTCTTGATGTAGTGCTTTGAATCAGACTCATTATGTTAGTGAGTTGTTGCTAATGGGTTTAATAGGACTGTGAATCATTTTTTCAGTCATGTATGATTCAAGATTTTGTAATTTGTTAACTAAAAGTCATTCAAAAGTCTTTTTTTTATTTGATTTTAGGAGCCAATAGTTCTCCAGTCATTTTCTGTGTTGGTCAAATTCACAGTATTTGAACGTGTGTTTGTATTGTAAATGCGTGCATCCATTCACACTTGTGCCCTCTCAGACGTGTGGATCGGACCAGGGGCTTTCCAGCCCACCCCCTCGTGAAGTGGCCTTTCGACTGCAAAGAAGGACTCTTTATAGAAAACGGTAAATTAATTTTCCTCTGTTTCAAGCATAATACTGCCAGCTACAATGGGCACTCTTGAGGATGTCTCTTGCCTGTGTCTGTGTGCATTTACGGAGGTAAAGTGATTGAAGGGGGGCTCTTTTGCTACTCCTAGTCCTTAACCCCACCTTCCCCCTACATACACATGCTCCCCACTTACCTTTCCAGTGTTCTAGAACTTTCTCTTGGTGCCTCCGAGGTCAGGTGGCCCTGAAAAGGTGCCTTCATAAACAGAACGGCTCCTTCATTAGGAGCTAGAGATATCACTTTCTCTCCCATACACCTCAGCCCCTCACCCGGAGCACAGTCCTCTGGACTCGCACAAAAGACCTCCGTCTTTGGAACGAGCAAAGAAGAGAGAGCAAAAGAAAAGCAACGTTTTCAATAATGAGAAAGTGGGGCCAAAAAGGAACAGCAGGCTTATGGGTGGACAATTGAGCGCCTTGCAGTTTCAGAGAGTCAGTTTGTTCATGTTTTCGTTCTGTCTTTTCACTAGATTTTTCTAAAGGAAAAGTGACAGAGGAACGAACCGAGAGCATTCTTAGCAAATAAATGTGTTTGTTGAGACATTCATTTCAACTCTTGCCTGCATCATTAGGGTAGCGTCTTACCGTCTGCATTCTCAAATTATGCAAAAGCCCTCGCTATTTTCAGACATCTAGTTCAGAAACATAAATCGATATGTGTCCGATGTTTAGACGCATCACTAGATCTACCTAAGAAGCTCAAGTATGCCCTATTATCTAGGTCACAATATGTGGAGCGGTTTCAACAGATGGGTCAGCGACAATTCCCCAGGCGAACAGAAGTTTTTCTCTGTTTCGTTCTGCTTGTCATTTCTTTCTAGAGTTGTGCACTAGGATTGTCTGTGTTATTGTGTCATTTCAGGTATTGTCTGAGCATACACATATAGTCATGTGTGAACACACACACACACACACACACACACACACACACACAAACACATTCATGCATGCATGCACTAACATTCTCCTTTGCCTGTCACTAAAACATTTTTACAAGAGAAAGCCAACTGGGTCACTTGCAGTTTTAAATACCTTGTTTCTTCTCCATTGATTTATTAATGCACCAGTAATATCTATAACTGCAAATACACTAGCTGCCAGTTGCCATACAGCAGTAGGGAACCTTATTAGGGTTAATGCATGAATGCTGTGAAACAGGAACTCTTTTCTATAGGGTGATGTTACATTTGCTTGTGTTCTCTCTGTGTAAATGCTAGCCTATATGATATGGGAAAGTATAATCCCTAATCCCTCTATTGAATGATTGTGTAAGGATATTTTTTAATACTACCATATTAATATTTTGGAAAGAAGTCTCTTATTGTCATCAAGGCTGCATTTATGTTGAAAAATACAGTAAAACTGTAATATTGTGAATACTGTGTTCTATTTAATATATAAAATGTAAAAGTTGTACTTTTTTAGTTTTACTTTTGAGTGGTAGTATATATACTTAACTATTTATAGAATTTTAACAACACTGACTTCTAATTCAGAGTGCTTTCTGTCATTTCTTCAGTTTCTTTTCTTAAGGTCCTTGCACACTGAGTCCGAAATCTTCGTAGCCTATGCGTTTATTTTTTTTTCATATTTGTCATCCTTTCCTATCAAAATGCTTGCTACAGATGCGAAAACGCAGAAATTTATGATTTTTATGACGGGTGAGGCAGTGTGTAAACGTGATTGACACAATGTGAGGTCGCATTTATTTTTTAAATTGCCAAAATTTTGGATGAGAATTTCGGAATCAGTGTGCAAAGACCTTAAGTGACATGATTATGATTATTTATAGCATAAACATACATCAACATTACAGATTACTTGCATCGTTGAATGCAGATAATGAAAATGCTATAGCAATTACACCTTTATTAACTGAAAACACATGCTAATGCCAAGTGTAAAGGAGGCCATATGAGTATTTTTATTTGGCGCTAAAAAGATGCTTATATATAAAAAAAGTTGCCTGAAGAGCAATAGTATGTTACACGAGTGCACTCCGTTACAATTTGTATATCAAATGTGGAAACTTGTTCTATATTTAGCTAGTGTTATTATTTAGATGGTTCATGTTGATGACTGCCAGATGTTTAGCAGTTGGCGGTTAACTAGGAAAAGACAATTTGGGCTCCAAAAGTTATATTGTAACAGTTCGACCCTGTTGAAAGTATAATTCACACACTGCATATAACTACATGTCTTGCAATGGTTTCTGGGAACATGAATATAGCAGTGCCTGTGCTTTTGTGTCACCAAGACATGGATCCAGTCAAGACCCCATCTTTCGCCCTCAGACCATGTCTCAAAGAGCGCCAACGGAGAGACCCAGCACTGATGGTGGGGGGGTCTGCTGGGAGCTTGTGGCCCAACAAGAGCACAAAAGGCTGCTTTTGGGAAGGTGGGGACTGAATAAAAAGTGGGAGGAAGAAAAAAAGCCCAAAACAATAACTGACAGTGGGTGGATGGAGGAATGTTGAGTGTGTGTGTGTGTGCGCAGTACGGGAAACTGCGCGGAGCTCCACAATAGAGATCTCCACCTGTTTACACTTCTGCTCTGGCCGCATTCTTCTGAGGCCTCTCTGGAGGGCTCTCACTCAACTCAGTCAGCTAACTGCCTCAGAGCGCCATCCGCCAGCGCACAAAGGGCCTCCGCGACCCTCAGCAGAGCCATGAAAAGGAGGGAAGAGCAAGACAGAGGGAATGTCGGAGAAAAAAAAGAGTATAGGACGAGGAGCAATGAAAAAGAGAAAGCTAGGGAGCGAAATGAAAGGGAGGAGAGGGGATGATGGGCCTTTTCCCAACGAATCGTGTTAAAGGGAAGGCCGCTTTTTAAACGAGAGAGAGAGAGCGGAGGGTGAGAAGAAAGACAAGACAAGAAAAAAAAGAAGCTCTGTCAGTTTTCTTTGTTGCACCGGACAAGAACATGGGTCAAAATGAAGGGATGTGTAAGGTGAGAAAGAGTATACTAGAGCAAAGGATGGAGAGATGAGGGGAGGACACCGGCCCTTTGTGTGCAAATTTCCCGCCACGGTCCTTGCAGTTTCTTAGCAGTTAATTAAAGAGGCGGGAGGCGGAGGACACTGGATGGGGTCGAGGGTCTTGCGAGCGTTCCTCGCCGCATGAATGAAGGATTTGTCCTAAACTGGGCGGCAAGAGGCCAAACAATGTCAAAAGCAATTAGCGCTGGCACTGGGCAGCAAGAGTTTCTACTAGTGAACAAGCAAAGGCTACAACAGACACGCACGCTGATATTTCAGGACAGAGAAACAGTATGTTTGTGTCACAGGATGAGGCTCTAGTGGCCTGAGAAGGTGTGGAATTGGCGACCACCCACCAGCACTGTAAGGTGTGTGCTACTGTGTCATGATTTCTGCATATGCGATCCAGGGTTTGGATACTTTGAGGCACAATGAAATGTATGATTGTGAAATGCATAACACATAAACACATATGAAACCAAGTGGCATCTGCAAACGATGCGTCTGGCATCATGCCAGAATTTTCAGAACTTCACTTTTTGTATCTATTTTTTCCCAACTACTCTAGAATTTCCAGTCCCAAAGTAGTTTTTGTATTAATTAAAATTATGTGAATTATGTATACATGAATTATATGATTATTAAAAAAGTTTTTTTGTCCAATGCAGTGAACTTCATATATTTTGTCCAAATACATTTAGGGTACACACTGTGTGTGGTACACACACTGACAGTGAAATACAGGAAAACAGTGTAGCTGCATTGCAATACAGGTATATTATAGAACCACTTTGAAGCTGTAATTCTCATGCTTTGTACATTTGAGTCCATTTGCCTCCCAAAAACAGAAAGGTCCTCAATGTCCACTATTTGTCCACAGGCCATCCAGTGCGAAGTCTGTTTCCTCACCCTCAGCCTCAACAACTGATGCCTCTGCTATGGTTGGCACATTTCCCTTGTTCCTGTCTTTATCCTCAGGGGTTGAAGTGCCACTCTAATGCCTCTGTTTCAGTCTTGGCAGAGACATAACTGGCAGTTTTTAGTAGACACCTGAGCAAAGCAATGTGCTCTCCCCACTTTCATAAGTTTTAGAAATGATCATATTTAGGAGTTCCAAGCTGCAAAATTATTGAATGTGTCATAAAATGAACTCTAAGACGTAGCAGAAACTTCTGCTGATCAAATGCGCCAGTGTAAAATAGTCAGCGATTGTGGCTTGTCTTTCAGCAAAGACTACTGGCCAAACGTTGTTTTGGCTAATTAATATTCATGAGCCAAGCTGGTATTTCCCTCATTTCTATGCCCCTACAATATTTGTCTGTTCAGAATGATGAGATTTGAGAAAAAACTTGGGTCAAAATCACTAATATTCAGAACACTTCCTTTAACGGTCTTACTTCATCATTAAGCTCAATTTTCTCCTATCTCATTCTGGATACCTTCTGGCTGGATTCACTGTATCTCTCCTCTGTATAAATAACTAACAAATGCTGTGTGAATCTCTCTCTTTCTCATCCTCTATCTCTATTTGAGCATCTCCAGCTCATAAATCCATTAGATTCCGCAGCCAGAGACAGTGAGAGAGGAGTCCATCCCATCCTTTCCTCTGATAAATCACAGTTGTGTGTGTGTAATCTCCCTCAGGCAGGCCGGAAGAAGTGATCAGTGACAGAAGAGACGCACGTCGACACAAACCACCTTTAGTGGAGGGGGCTGAGGGTGGGGGGCAGGTAATCAGAAGGAGATTGAGAGACGGGCGAAAATTGCCATGCAGATTTAGAGCCCATAAACATAGAGCTGGGCTCCTTCCACCCCCCTCTTTCTTTTTCTCTTTCTCTTTTTCTCAGCGTCTCTATGGGTTGCTAATTAGAGGCAGGTAGCCTAAGACGAGAGCTCAGGTTACTGTAACCTTGGTGGTGGCGTGGCCGCTCTCCTCCATGCGGCCAGCTATTCATCACACCACCGAGGCGGAGGGAAGAACGTGCGGCATGGGGGAATGAGCGGCCCAAGACGAGTAACAAATCACCCCCTCACTCCAATATACCAAGGGAACATGGCTGAGCTGGCTACAACATCAGCAGATCTGGGATCAGACTATTCAGACTGCATGCAAAGTCTCTTGTATAAAGCAGAGTGTTGAACTGATCCGAAAGCAGCTTTCTGTACTCGGCTTTGCTGGTCACGTGTTGTAGGTTTAGGTAAATTTATGGTGTGTACCAGTTTTTAAGGCAATGTAATGTACTGTGAAATGTCCTTTCACCCTTTCAGAAACTCAAGATTTTGATTTGTTGAACGGTCAAGATCATGGCGATCCACACCGATTCATTCAAATAATGTTCAATGAGTGTGTTTACATGTGTAAAAAATAAATCAGCTTTATTATAAAAACCTGATAACTTAACTCTAAATCCACATGTGCTAATCGGGTTTTGTATAAACAACATTGTTAAAGACATTTACATTTACAAACATTGTTGAGTTACTAGGCATAGTTGGTTATATATCTATATCAATACCTCTCTCTTTAGTAAATTGTTTTATGTGTTTGTGTACATATGTGACCCTGGACCACAAAACCAGCCTTAAGTCGCACGGGTATATTTGTAGCAATAGCCAACAATACATTGTATGGATAGAAATGATACATTTTTCTTTTATGCCAAAAGTCATTTGGATATTAAGTAAAGATCATGTTCCATGACAATATTTTGTAAATTTCCTACCTTAAATATATAAAAACTTAATTTTTGATTAGTAATATGCATTGATAAGGACTTCATTTGGACAGCTTTAAAGGCAATTTTCTCAATATTTTGATTCCACCCCACCCCCCTCCCCCCTAGATTCCAGATTTTCAAATAGTTGTATCTCAGCCAAATATCGTCCTATCCTAACAAACCATACATCAATCAGCTTTCAGATGATGTATAAATCTCAATTTCAAAAATTTTACCCTTATGACTGTTTTTGTGGTCCAGGGTCACATGTAAGATAGATAGATAGATAGATAGATAGATAGATAGATAGATATTTAAAATTATTATTATTAATCATTAATGATTTTATTTGTTTATATAGGTCTTTGTGTATGATATATATATATTTCAATAACTATTTTTAATGTATTTGTCTTTCAGTAAATATCTTCTAAACATTTCAGTTGAAATATAAAATCATAACCGTGCTTTGCATGAACAAGATTAATTTATATGTGCACGAAGACTTATGCAGAGTGCTCCAGTGGCCTCTGACCCCTCAGACACACTGAAGGCCAGGGCGTATTATTCCTTTAAGAGCACACAGGACCATATATTAATACCTGGCAGGTAAAGGCAGCTACAGCTTGGCAGCTCTGCACAGGGCCATAATCTTGCCTGCATATGTGTATGTATGTGTGTGCTGCAATTCCCCTGTGAAGCTCACTACACCAATTTTCAGCCCTTGGCAATCACTCACTCACCACACATCTACATACAGGCTGATGAGCTCCTCTGAGGACTCGGTCACATGACCATGCCAGTCACATGACTCTGTTTGTGCGCTCACTGGACTGGTGGATTCAGTAAAGGTGTGTGTTTGTGTGCTAATAGACTGGTATAATTAACTATTACAAGCCATTTTTGTGAACTTCCGCATGATCCCCTCTGGTTTTATTGTTAGTTGCCTTGCAGTTGATCTGCATTTGTAAATTTAGATTTTTGAAGCAGATCTGCACCTGTCTGCCTTTCATTTCCTCCTGTTTTTGTTTTTGTTTTACCGCTACTTTTACTTTTTTACCATTTAGACTTCACAGGGAAAAAAGAGGGGTATTCCCCCAACATAACATTTGTTGTCACTGCTTCCATCCCCCACTCTCACACCAAACTCATCTACTCACATGCTGATGCAAGCACATATCTCAGGTTGTTGTTGGCCAGAAATGGCCACACAATAGATGAAACTCACACACTCTGTAAGCTGCCATTAAATGTGACCCTCCTGTAAAGTTTCCTGCAAACATCATATGTCATGTTATGGTGTCTGTGACATTACTTATTTTCAGTATGAAGTAGATCTATACAGTTTTTTTTTCATGAAAAATACTAAAAGTAGACATTTTATCTTTCCACACACTCTTTATCAGGTTAGCGAAAATGACTATGTAAGCTTTTTGAAGAAATTATCATTTGATTTACATCTCCTTTTAAGGTGTTTTAAAAATATTTTATACTCTGAAATGAGTATTGGTACTGTATTGGTATGTGGATGGTATGTCAGTCACATGACTACTGTGCTGTACACCTCTATATTTATTTATTAGTTTACATTTTTTACTTTTTTTTGAATATTTTGCTCTGAAATGTATTGATTAAGTATAATGTAAGTTATAATAGCACTTATAACTTACTAACACCTTCTGTTTACATTTCCTTTGCACCTTGTATTTACAGTCATTTGCATTGAGCTGGTCTCTGCCCTTTACCTCATTACTTGCATTATATGTCATAAAGCTTAATGTATATATACACATATTTTATATTTTACATTTATTTATATACTTTGTTACTTGCACTTCTGGTTAGATGCTAACTGCATTTCATTGGCTCTGTACAGTACTTGTACTCTGCACAATGACAATAAAGTTGAATCTAATCTAATTTAATGCTATATAATATTCATATTTATTATTTTTTCTATATTAAATACTTAAAATTTATTTTTAACGGTTTTAACTGCTAACAGTAAATTACCCCATAATATCCCACTACTCTGTGCCATCAGCCACAGTATAAAAATTTGAGACGATTTAAGAGAGTCTTGCATATTGTATACAAGAAAACTTTGCAATGTACTGGTAACATTTCACAGTTGGTTCATTTTAACATTAGTTAATCCATTGGATATTGTGAACTTAGAATGAGTAATACATTTACAGCATTTATTATTATAGGTTAATCTAGATTTTACTTTTTGAGTGTGAAAATGTGCGTTTAGTGTATCATGCATTAATAAATTGTTACTTATTGTTAGTTTGTCGTATTTAATGCATAGGCATTATCAGTTGAATAATCAGTTGAACCTTGAAGTGTTAGAGATGTACTCAGTTTTCTTTATGGTTTTCATCCCTATATAAATTTAACTCTAAACAGATATACATGTCAGTGATGCACCAGAAACCATACAGAAAGGCATTCATTATCCTGACAGACTGTAATTGATCCTTTATTCATAGCAGTTCTGTATTTCTTTCTTTTGAGAATTGCAAAGTTTTATATATTTGTCATTTTGGCTGTTTGTATTCTGTACATGTTGTGCAAAGGTCACCCAGTCATTGGAGCCAGTAAGGAAAATGTGCAACAGCATTAGCATCCCGACGGAACTTTTTTGTCGCGTCTGTAACATCATCAATCAAGTTCTTGCAAGTCAGATGAGCGAATCACTAGACATGATGGGAGAGGTTGGTGAGCCTTAACCACACTGAAATAACAGGATCAATAATATCTGTCCAGATATAGGACCGTAGTCCCACCATGCTGAGATCCGACACTCCTGGGAGTCGAGAGTTGGAGAGATGAATATCTCACAATGAGAAGCCCAAAACCTGAGGAGTTCAAGCATCCATATTTTGTTCAAAATCCTTTTTCAAGATGTATTGATCTGACCTTCAGTTTCCACCGTTCAAATAACATCCATCAAACATGATGGTAAACATGCAAACTTATTAATGTGGCATTGGTGTCCAACACTCAAAACACCGGAATCTTTGATGCCTGTAACTGTATTATTATAATTTTTTTTTTTACAATTTAATATTCAGCATAGTCAGCTTGCTATGTGCATATGTTGGCCAATTGATTTCTGACTGCCTCTTACAGGTAAATCTTAGTAAAATATAATCATATTACATGAACAAAGAACATGAAATTATTTAAATTCAGTTAGAGGGTAAAATAATTTATTTTTTGCTTTTGTGGCACACCTCATTGCTCCCACATGGCTCTTTTTTATTCTAGAATTGATTTCAAACTCTAAAAATGTTACATTTGAATCTGTTACTAGCTTGCACACTTCAGCACAGTCGGCTCACAGCGTCCACTGGTCATCTGGTGTTCTGAGGTCTCAGGAGAACTGACCAGACGCTGGGGAAATCTACTGCTTGTTCTGTACTGTATCCAAGGGGCAGAGAAAAAGAGAGAGAGAGAGAAAGAGCAAGAGAGAGTGCCGGCCACGGAGCCTGACCGTTAATCAGTGGCTGTAAGAAGCAGATAGGCCGTAATTGAGGATTTATCTGGGGTCTTCACAGCACTTAGTGCCCAATCGACAGCAGCACACAGACACAGGAACGAGCACTTAGCCCCCTGAGAGACAGAGCCACAGCTGAGAGAGGGGAAAATGAGAAAAATGGAGGAAAAGAGACGGAGAGAGGTTAGATTTAGGGGCTGGAGAAGGACAGTGTCTGATCGTGGTGAGTGGAGAAAGATTGAGAAAGAGTTAGTGGACTAATTTGCTTAGAAGAAGATCTGTTTAATGCGTTTTTGTAGGGCTGGGCGATAATTCGATAACGATAATTATCGCGATATAATTTTCCTCGATAAAACAATATGAAGAGTTCGATATGTTCGATATAATGTTTATGCGCCAAAAGCGGAACGAAACAGCGCGACTCATCTGAATCGCGCCACACAGCTCACTAGAGCAGATGCGTTTACTGAGTAACTTTACTTGGTCACGCGAGCACTAAACAGCGCTGTGAGATCCAGTGTGAAGCGCGAATAGAGCGATGAACACAAATGACTCTGTGATTTAAACTAGTTTAAAGCCAAACAGGAGAAACATTGTGTGCAACGAGACAGTCAGAAGGCTTTTCAATCTACAGGTCGGTATCATTTTCCATGGATTTACTGTAGTAACACTCACTGACTGCACCATGGTATTGTGGCAGAAATGTGGGATATTCACATTGAATTTTATTACAGGAGTAATGGTATATAATTATAGTATGTATTTGTGATTAAGCTATAGCATGTGTGCATTTATACTGAATATTTTAGACTACTGTTTTTCATACAAATAGGCTACTTAAAAACCATATAGTTATATTTTTACCATGGTATTCAGGTGCTATATGTGTGGTTTTAACTGCGTTTATCATGATTTAAATTTATGCTACTATGGGAGACCAATGCTTAATTAAAAAAAAAAAAAACTTGGTCAGAATAAATTTTACCGTATAAAACTGAGGTTGCTACAATTTTTACAGATGTTACCAATTTTGATAATGAACAAATATTTATACCTCTGCATCCTAACTCAAGCTACTATCAAATGTGCATTTCTAAGAGACAAAAAAGTGATATTATTAATATTAATATTATCAGGCAACCCAAACCTGTTTCTTGATTTGAAACAATATCACTCATTAGAACACGCAGAAACTAAGAAATTAATTTTTCTATTTTTCTATTTAATTTGCTAAATCATTATAATGAGCCCAAATTAATGGTCTGGTTTCTACAACATTCACTTTGGAGCAAAAATCTGGCTTTAAACTTGAAAGAAATAAAGATTTGACATTTATCGTGATAATTATCAATATCGACTGATATGAAAAAAATTATCGTGCTAATTGAAAGAAATAAAGATTTGACATTTATCATGATAATTATCGATATCAACTGATATGGAAAAAATGATCGTGATTTTTTTTTGGCCATATCGCCCAGCCCTACGTTTTTGGCATAATGATGCTGATTGGTTGATGAAGAGCTGAGCTTGCCAATGAGAAGCGAGTGTTGGGAGCCGTAATGTTGGGAAAGCTAAAACTGTAGACTGCTACAGTACAAGCTAGTCATAATTTTAAGTAGTTAAAACTATACAGTCAGACTAGTGAGTCAAAGGAATCAGTGAATCATTTTTTTAGCCAGTTAATTTTCAACAAAACTGCTGAAAGAAACAATTCACTAAAATGATTCAAAATGAGTCTGAATATGCTGCGTTATTTGTTTGAAAAACTAGCTTGTTGTTAGAAAAGCTACTTCGTTTTGAAAACAGTTATGCTAACATCATGCAAGTTAAAAATAATACTAAGATAGTAGTACTGCTACGTTTAGTTATTTGTTGGAAAAAGTAGCTTGGTACTCTTAGAGCTACTGTTTTGATTACATTTACGCTAACGTTGTGCTACTTTAGTTAAAAAATGTAAAGCTAGTAGCATTGCTTCATTTAGTTAGTTAACCATTTGCTGGTACTAGAAAATCTAGAAAACGATTATGTTAAACATAGTTATGCAAGTTGCTTGTTCTAGTTAGTTACTGCAGTTAGTTGTTTGTGGGTTACCGAAGGCCTGTACAGTATGTAGTGTGAAATAACGCGATTTCTGTTCACCATAAAAGTATATTTCATGTTAACTCCGCTAATATGCTGTAGTATTCATCAGACGAAAGTCGTAGTTCCAGTTTGTTCTCATAAAGTTTAGTAAGTACACCGGACATGCCTCTTAAAATGGCCGTACGTTCTGTATCTTAACATTATTGATCTAGATACCCACCATCAAAACACAGTGGCCCACGTACCAATTTACATTGCGCATTCAGGACACACCAGCACCTTAACCCTGTCTGTTCATACATCACCATCATATGGCGCGTGTGTTTGTGTATATGATCTTATTGGATGCAAATGTGTGTTTAAATGTACACACGCCCGGCCGTGCATAGGGATGCTTGGCGTGGGGGGGTCGGTGGCTGTGGTGGTAGGCAGTGACAGAAATTGAGGGGGACGGGGTGGCAGCTGTGGGCTGCTCAGAGCACTGTCAGAGCAGAATGATTAATGAACGGCAGCCCCAGCTGAGCCTAACCTTTGGAGAACCGCGCAGGACATCTGCAGAACTGTCAGCGCTCTGACAAGGACAGAGCTGAACAACCAATTATTTCGCCATCACTAAGGTGGGCTGTCAGCTTAATCCTAGCCATTCACTTAGGCAAGGACAGGCAAATTTCTCCTTTACATACACATTGAGGCAGGGCGCAACACGGACACACACACACACACACACACACAAACAGACACACAGCCACATACAAACTGCTTCAGTGAAACACACACATGCCCAGACAAAATAGAATTAACCCCTCCTGTGCCAGAGGTGGCAGCGAACAGGTAACGCCTGCTAGGAAAGACATGCCTTACAAAAATGAACTGGAGTGGCACCAAGATACAATGTTGGCATCAGATTGTAGTACCCTGATATTTTTAGATGTACATCAGTACTCAATGATTATCCTAATTACCAAGGTACTTTAAAGAATACCACAATATTATCATGGTTCATGTTGAAAAATGCATGGTATTGCTATGGTAAAAGGAATGGCAGTACCATGATATATGCAATAGTACTGAGTAATTACCATACAGTATTTAAATACTTAAAAGTACTTTCTAGAATACTGTAGTATTACCATGATGCATGGCCAAAAATATGTTAGTCCCATGGTACTTTGATATATACCATGGTTTTGAATAACTAATTTCATATGTTATAGTATTTACCATGGCACTGTGTCCATGGTACTGGTCATATTTGGTTTGTGATTCCAAAAAACTGAACTGTACAGATAAGAAAATGTCTGTTTGGTTGTGAACCTTACCAGAATGTGGCTTTATATCATTGAAGTAGAGAAATTGAGGTAAAATTATATGATGAATACAATTTATTTTTAGTCACAGCTGCATTTTTCAGGCACAAAAGAGGGTTTTTGAATGAATGAATTTCAATTGGGGTGAGTGTATTAAACTTGATCTTAATCTTACAACTATAAAAGACCCTAATTTATTTATAACTGAGTTGAATTTATAGTGATTAACAGCAGCATTTAACTAAATATTTTGCTTTAATGTAGAAGATATAAAATGGCTTGCAGGCACTTTAATCAGTGACTATCGAAGAATGTTTTCGGCAGTGTATTTAACCGATTTATCACTAGAATGAATCAGAATTTCCAATGCTACATATGAATAAAGACAAATGTAGGAGAGTGTGTTTACAATATGAGATTTTTTTCACTACACAGCCACTTGTTGGAAAAAATAGCTTGTTATAAGCTACTCTATTATAAAGACAGCTGATCTACTGGTTAGTAGCATCACCACTTCTAGTTACTTTTAGTTGCATCGCTACTCGCCAACACTGTATTACTGTTTTTAATGTATTTTTCAATCAAAAACAGTAAAAAAAAACATACAGACCCCATACATCTAATTACACATTTATGCAATGTATGGGCTAAATATAGGGGCCAGGTTTGGGGTTTCAAAATAAAAAGTTAGTTAATTAAAATTCTCTGGGCTGCGTTTCTCGATTACGATTGATCTTAGAGCTTAAGAGCGTTTTCTACGAGTCATTTTACGATCGTTCGTTATTGTTTCACGTGCATTTCCCAAAAATGCACTTAACGCAATCGCACGTAGCCGTGCATTTACTATGAACTATGAACTATTGGCTGAATTCTCTGTACAGATCTCAGAAGTAATATTGAGTTTTTGTAGGTCAGTGTGAAGTTGCTTGGTGTTAGTTTGGTGTCAGTCATTCAGGCCTGAAGGCTCTCTGTGACATGACTGCCCATCTTAACTGCAGCCCTCTTAACACACGCTAATCAACCAGTAATTAGCTGCATGCATTGATTTACTCTCCAGTGCTGGGTGTGTACATGCATCCGTATTTGTGTGCACGCGTGTACGTACAGTACTTCTAATGAGCCTGTATGTTGTGATTGTGTGTGTATGACAGCACTTCTGTGTTTCTGGGTGTTTGAACTCTGCTGCAGGGTTTCTGCAAGGGTGCTGTGTATGTGTGTGTGAGTGATGGTGATCTGATTGAGGTGTTTCCTTGGCACTAACGAATGGAGCTTGGCCGGCAAGCCTATTGACAGACTGCTGATGAAGCTCCAGGGAGAGAGAAGGGGAAATTAGGCGGGGATAAAATCAATTACCTTTAAAGCTGTCCCTCATCGCTGGCTGGCTCAGAGTATGTGTCTGTGGAGGTGCACTGTTTTGATTGTGACACATTTGCATCATTTAAGTGTGCTTAGTTGTGTCTGATTTGTTTTCTTTTTGATCTTCTTTTTTTGTCTTGTTACTAGGTAAAAATATCTAAACATTCCTGTATCAAGATAAATGTATTTGAGAAGTAAAAGTTTAAGGCTTGTTTTATTTTTTTTTAAAGTGTCGTCACCCCATATGTTTTATTTTCTTGTTTTTAGGCATACATCTTACAAAACTGTGTGAGGTGTATGCTTAAACTGTACTGTATAATGCACTTTTACTATATATGAAATACAATAAGATATGTGTATAAAATGGATTATAATATATGTATAATATATGTGTATGTGATTTTTGCCTACATGGGGTTTCGGTTGTTCCTAAATTTATTATTATTTATTATTATTATTATTATTATTCATGAATTTAGAATACATTTTCATACAGAAATGATTGGTGAATCATGATTGGTTAGTGAAAACCAGATTTCACATTTATGCGAATGCCAATTAGTGAATAAGGCCCAATACATTAATTGGATAAAAATAAAATAAAAAATGACATTAAATTAAATTAAAATTAAATTGAAAAAAAAAGAGTGTTAGAACTATATTTGTTATGTGTATAAAATGTATATATTGCTTTGTCTTTATGAAAATTATGAATAATTGAAAAATTAATTATACTTTTTTGTTGCGTATTCGTGATTAACATTGCAGGCCAGCATTGTAAAAGAGATTAACTAGTCTGAGTAAAAATTGAAAAAAGCAAAGGCAAAAAAAGGAAATCACGTAGAGACACATGATTGTGTTCCTCATAATTTTGTATCTTAACATGAGGAGTTTTCCACATATATATTCCACAGGGAGTTAATAGATTTTCCACTGAGCTAAAAGAACACATGCAAGCTTTTAATTGTCATGGTTTAAAAAAAAAAATCTAAAAAAGTAAAAAAATTCAATTTTTTTACTTAAACTGTTGGCATGACACACAATAAATTGCTGACATCAAAACTACAAAACCGTCCCAGATTACCAGTATTCACCCTTTGTAGTGGTTCCAAATAAGATAAATACTCACCAAAGCCAATTCGTAATGGCGTTTGCCACATGGAGGATGTTAATTTTGGACCCTGAGTGTGTGTGTGTCTCTCCGTCTGTTGTTTTATATGTTTTCCTTGTCTATATCTGTTTGTGTAAGTGACAGAGCTCCATTTGCTCTTTGTCCTGCCTTTGAAGTTGAGGTCAATCATGCATTCCACAGCCTGAGGAAAGAAAAAGGAAAGCAATGAAAAAATAACGTGCTAGCTTTTAAGGAAAAGGTTTTCAGTGAGACAGTTGAAGGATGAAATGCCAAGTCAAGCCATGTGAATCCTCTCTGTGATTTGGCTTGTGTATATTCATGAATGAACTTCATGTTACTGTGATGCATGAGATGCCTCAACTGACACTCCTCAGTAGATTTGATCTCCTGAACCGATTCTGCTCCTTTGTGTTTAGACAAATCGGCTCAGCCTTTTGAATTCATGAATTTTCACAGACGGAGCGCACCGAGTCGTCTCGTTCTGTGGAGAGAATCGCTCGTAGCTGAGGGGGGAATTCTTTTTAGGGGAATCTGTGATTAAGAGCTCATTAAAAGCTTGAGTTACCTCAAAAGACAGTCGAGACAGGAAGACCTGAGAGGATGTGTTGACGTGGTTCTAAAGTAGGTTAGTGGACCGCAAGCTGTGTGGAGAGACAGACTCCAGTAGGAACTGTAAAAGTGGGACAGCAAATGCTAAAAAACAAGCGGTCGAGAAGAATTCCTTGTGATGCTATGCGAGTTCATTTTGTACAAAGGGTCCAGAACCTGCCAATGGTGATTGAATGCATAATTGTTTTTTGATTGCCATGTAAGTGAATTTAGCAAATTATCATCCCAGTTATCCCAATTTTTTTCTCTAAGAGGTCTAAGGTTTTGCTGTTTATTAAGGCCCCTCTATAGAGCCCCTGCTGGAACATTGTGTATCTACACCACTGGTGTTCAATTAAAGTGGTGTATCTACACCACTGGTGTTCAATTAAAGTGGTGTATCTACACCATTGGTGTTCAATTAAAGTTTTAAGAGGTCCAGACTCTGTATTACCTTCCCAGTGGAGGTCTGCACATTTTTTTAAATAGTTTTTGGAAAATTGTCAGTAATATTTTGTAAAATAATAAAAATTCCTAAATATTCAAAATATTCAAGGATAAGGATTTTTGGGCTAAAGCAGTCATGTCTGATTATTTCTATTTCTCCAAAATACTATTAAAATATTTCATTAGTTTAACCAAATTGGAGATCATTTTAAAAGGTAACATTTGCTGTTTATTCCGACTATTAGCCTATTGTTTTTACAGTCAGACGCCTGTAGCACATAAGGCTTTCTTAGAAAAGATATTAACAAATCTGTAAAGACTTTTGGGTGAAATGATACAAAGCTTTTTTTTAAAAAAATCTATCACAGATGATAAACCATTTGTAGTAGTTATTCGTGTTTGTAGTTCTTTGGCAATGAGCCACTTATCGATATTCCAGCTGAACAAATTTTATATTTTGCTACTCTAGCATAATTTATGGACATAATAAAATTCGTCCACTGCTGACATGATAACCCTTTGTAGGTTATCTTTGCTATGTGTTCGACCCTCCAAAACTACTTCAGCTTAAACGGAAGATTCATTCGTTTTCAGTTGCTGAAATTTCCGTACATCACTAAGCATGAATTTAATGTCTAAATCAAAATGAATGTAGATATTTTTGGATAAATTTCTTGAAAAGAAAAATGTTGTTTGTTCTTTTATTATTTCTTAGAAAAAAATGTTTTTAACACAAAAGAGTATATTTATTGATTTAACTTGGCACATGTAAGATAACAAAGATTTTTCTAAAGTTTTTCCTTATTATTATTGTCAACACTCTTATTTGTCATTGACCCTTAAAGGGATAGTTCACCCAAAAATGAAAATTTTGTCATTAATTACTCACCCTCATGTCATTCCAAACCCGCAAGACCTTCGTTCATCTTCGGAACACAAATTAAAATATTTTTGATAAAATCCGAGAGCTCATAGAAACCTCCCATAGACAACAAGGGTCCTACCACAATCAAGGTCCAGAAACGTAGCAAGGACATCGGTAAAATAGTCCATGTGACATCAGGGGTTCAACTGGAATTTTACAAAGCTACGAGAATACTTTTTGTGCACAAAGAAAACAAAAATAACGACTTTATTCAACAATTCTTCTCCTCCTCATCCCGTATGCTATGGCACGCCGTCATTGTACATAAATGCATCATTCATTAATTAATTAATTCATTATGGAGAGAGAGCTCTCGGATTTCATCAAAATATCTTAATTTTTGTTCTGAAGATGAACAAAGGTCTTACAGGTTTGGAACAACATGAGGGTGAGTAATTAAGACAGAATTTTCATTTTTGGGTGAACTATCCCTTTAACTGTGCCATTTTGTAGTGTCATCAGCATTATTCCATTCTGACGTGGCTCCAGAATTATTAGTCACATGGCATTTATGGCATTTCACATGAACCACAGAAGCTTTGGCAGATTGG
Organism: Sinocyclocheilus rhinocerous; assembly: GCF_001515625.1. Classification (NCBI taxonomy): domain Eukaryota; kingdom Metazoa; phylum Chordata; class Actinopteri; order Cypriniformes; family Cyprinidae; genus Sinocyclocheilus; species Sinocyclocheilus rhinocerous. The sequence continues at coordinate 943,654 of NW_015654065.1, forward strand.
CAGATTTCAAATGGTATACTTGCAGGGGTTCCTGCACTAGCTGAGCAACTGCAGCTCAGTACTAACAGATAGCTTTCTCCTTGCTTTTCTTATTTAATAAGCAATGACAGCATCTCTTGCTGAAATGACACTTGATTTTGTTCTTTGTGCTTATGTTGTAGTGGCTTAACAGAGTTGACAGTGACAGAGCTCGACAATTTATCAGAAAACCACTTGCGGACTGTTAATTCTGGACCATGTCTGTGTGTAATAGCTAGAGATTTGAAAGTGCACACAAAGCTAGAGTGCTTGAAAGCGTTCACCGAATCTCCCACGACTTTATTCGAGTATCTTCAGCTCAGATGTTGGAGCGCCCAATATCTCAGACTTTAACAGGTGTCAGCTGACTAAAATATGTCTCTCCGTCTCCTGGTCTCTGGAGCGGTACAAGAGCTCCTCATTTAGCTTCAAAGTGGTGGGATGCCCCCTCTCTGTCTCCCTTTTCCTTCTCTCTGTCTCTGTGTCTCCGCTATTGCCTCTAGGTTCACCCTCTGCAATTAGCTTTTCCTCTCTCCTGGCCCGCCAGCACTGGTGAATGAGGTGGCGAGGTGACATGGGTCAAAGAGAATCTTCTCCTTCGTGTAGATGATTATGTCTTAACCTACCGTTATTCAAAGGCACTTGCCTCTGGGCATGAATCTACTCTGTGTGTGCCAGAGAGACACAGTGACGTCTCTACACACACACACACACGCACGCACACATAGTTGTACTGCTCATCGGGCGATAGTGACAGGAAAATAGAGGTGGGCCAGTGGAAAAGCCTGCCAGGTCAAATGCATGTTCCTTGCTTGTTTCTGAGAAAATGACAGCCGTGTGTGTGTGTGTGTGTGTGTGTGTGTGTGTGTGAGTGTGTGTGTGTGAGTGCTGTGTACAGCTTGAAAACCTAATGATGTACACTCAGTTATTTGTGCGTTTTTATGTGTGCTGCTGTTCTACGCAAAATAGCTGCTAATGAATCTTACGGGGATGGAGTTTGAGGCGTAATATGCAACTCATATTGATGTAGAGTAGAAGACATAAGAAAATGCAACCAATTCCAACGCAAATGAGAACGATGATTAAACTTTATGTTACTGTCAGAAAGATTATGGTATAGTAATGACTTCCAACTAACGTGGACCCCTGTGGGAAAGGTGTCTGGCAGAACAACACATTTTAGTTTTAAACTCTGTTTTCAGCTTCTGAATCTTGAAAGACATCTAATGGGTCTCTATAACCTAGTAAATATAGAACATTCCCTGAATGTGTATAGTGCTCAGTTAGTTTTGTTTTTGGAAACCAATTCCTACAGTTCTAGGAACATTTTAATTTTAAAATGATAAATTGCAACAATTATTTTATTATTATTTTTATTTAAATACTACAAAAATAAATAATTGTATTTTTTAAATATATAAAATATAATATAAATATAAAATTTCAAATGATAATAATCATGCCTCCTGGCCATACGCTACTGCAGCAAAAATGTACAAAAAATAAAAATAATCTATCTATCTATCTATCTATTTATCTATCTATCTATCTGTCTGTCTATCTGTCTATTAAAAAGAATAAACTGATTATAATTATTATAAAATTATTATATGACTAATATTATTATTAGTAGTAGTTGTATTAATATATGAAAATGATAATGATGATAATAATAGTAATAATAACATTTATTTTTCTTATTATTTTTCATATTTAAAATATTACTTAATAAAATATTAATAAAATAACATTAAAATTGATTTATTTATTTACCATAAGAACATTTCAGAAACATTCTGGGAACCAAAATGTGTTTGCTGAGAACACTACAACAACATTTACTGTAAATGTCTTTCCAAAGTTGATATACTCTCTCATCCATTCACAATATTCAGATCTTGTCATGAAATGGCTCTTAATGCATCAGCATTTACATATATCTCACTGTGGAAAGAGCAACAGCTGATAAGGATTCATTAAGTTTGTATAAGCTATAATTTACATTATATTATATAAAACATAAAGACAGCTTTTGTTTTTTAAGTACCTTTAAGTTTTGCTATTATATCACTATTCAATCATTGATTATTAAAATAGCATATGCTAAGGCAAGGCATCAATAACCGTCTTTTTTCTTTCTTTTTTTCTCTTTTTTTTGAGAACAAAGCAAATCGAAGATCTTCTCACAATTTCTACTACACAGCTCATTCTCACAGTTTTAACATTTTAAACCTTATTTGGTGTACAAAAAAAAATAAAAAATCTGTATAATCCTAACTTTCTAGCCCTTTTTAGTATAGCCCTAGACAAAGATAAGGGGCTGAAAATAACACAGGGGACAAGGGAATTTTGGAGCCTGTTGGGGTCACAGTGGGGTGGGGCCTCTCAAGGACATTCAATGTTTCCACCAAAAGTCTTTAGAGCTTCAAAGGGAAGTGGCCAGAACCCCAGAGCAGTGGTCGTCCAGGGGGAAGGAGGCCGATGTGGGCAGCTGAGATGAGTTCAACCCGCTCTGGATCTCCCGTGCCCAGTGGAGAGAGCAGAGCGAAGCTTAAAGAGTAGGCCTCGGCTACAGCGCTCCTCCTGTGGGACGAGAAACTCTGTTATGACCTTGAGGAGCTGCTGAGAACACAGAGGAAACTTTAATATGTGGTTAAAACAACCCTGTAAAATCCAATAGTTTACCTTACTTAGATTTAGTTAGTTATCTTTACTTAGTTGTTATACTTACTAGGTTTTATTACGTTACAGCTACACTGTAAAATCCAATAGTTTACCTTACTTAGATTTAATTAGTAATCTTTACTTAGTTGTTATACTTACTAGGTTTTATTAGTGAGTGCAGTGTACAGCTTGAAAACCTAATGATGTACACTCAGTTATTTGTGCGTTTTTATGTGTGCTGCTGTTCTACGCAAAATAGCTGCTAATGAATCTTACGGGGATGGAGTTTGAGGCGTAATATGCAACTCATATTGATGTATAGTGGAAGACATAAGAAAATGCAACCAATTCCAAAGCAAATGAGAACGATGATTAAACTTTATGTTACTGTCAGAAAGATTATGGTATAGTAATGACTTCCAACTAACGTGGACCCCTGTGGGAAAGGTGTCTGGCAGAACAACACATTTTAGTTTTAAACTCTGTTTTCAGCTTCTGAATCTTGAAAGACATCTAATGGGTCTCTATAACCTAGTAAATATAGAACATTCCCTGAATGTGTATAGTGCTCAGTTAGTTTTGTTTTTGGAAACCAATTCCTACAGTTCTAGGAACATTTTAATTTTAAAATGATAAATTGCAACAATTATTTTATTATTATTTTTATTTAAATACTACAAAAATAAATAATTGTATTTTTTAAATATATAAAATATAATATAAATATAAAATTTCAAATGATAATAATCATGCCTCCTGGCCATACGCTACTGCAGCAAAAATGTACAAAAAATAAAAATAATCTATCTATCTATCTATCTATTTATCTATCTATCTATCTGTCTGTCTATCTGTCTATTAAAAAGAATAAACTGATTATAATTATTATAAAATTATTATATGACTAATATTATTATTAGTAGTAGTTGTATTAATATATGAAAATGATAATGATGATAATAATAGTAATAATAACATTTATTTTTCTTATTATTTTTCATATTTAAAATATTACTTAATAAAATATTAATAAAATAACATTAAAATTGATTTATTTATTTACCATAAGAACATTTCAGAAACATTCTGGGAACCAAAATGTGTTTGCTGAGAACACTACAACAACATTTACTGTAAATGTCTTTCCAAAGTTGATATACTCTCTCATCCATTCACAATATTCAGATCTTGTCATGAAATGGCTCTTAATGCATCAGCATTTACATATATCTCACTGTGGAAAGAGCAACAGCTGATAAGGATTCATTAAGTTTGTATAAGCTATAATTTACATTATATTATATAAAACATAAAGACAGCTTTTGTTTTTTAAGTACCTTTAAGTTTTGCTATTATATCACTATTCAATCATTGATTATTAAAATAGCATATGCTAAGGCAAGGCATCAATAACCGTCTTTTTTCTTTCTTTTTTTCTCTTTTTTTTGAGAACAAAGCAAATCGAAGATCTTCTCACAATTTCTACTACACAGCTCATTCTCACAGTTTTAACATTTTAAACCTTATTTGGTGTACAAAAAAAAATAAAAAATCTGTATAATCCTAACTTTCTAGCCCTTTTTAGTATAGCCCTAGACAAAGATAAGGGGCTGAAAATAACACAGGGGACAAGGGAATTTTGGAGCCTGTTGGGGTCACAGTGGGGTGGGGCCTCTCAAGGACATTCAATGTTTCCACCAAAAGTCTTTAGAGCTTCAAAGGGAAGTGGCCAGAACCCCAGAGCAGTGGTCGTCCAGGGGGAAGGAGGCCGATGTGGGCAGCTGAGATGAGTTCAACCCGCTCTGGATCTCCCGTGCCCAGTGGAGAGAGCAGAGCGAAGCTTAAAGAGTAGGCCTCGGCTACAGCGCTCCTCCTGTGGGACGAGAAACTCTGTTATGACCTTGAGGAGCTGCTGAGAACACAGAGGAAACTTTAATATGTGGTTAAAACAACCCTGTAAAATCCAATAGTTTACCTTACTTAGATTTAGTTAGTTATCTTTACTTAGTTGTTATACTTACTAGGTTTTATTACGTTACAGCTACACTGTAAAATCCAATAGTTTACCTTACTTAGATTTAATTAGTAATCTTTACTTAGTTGTTATACTTACTAGGTTTTATTAAGTAAGT
>NW_015654065.1:948546-970506 GCF_001515625.1 Sinocyclocheilus rhinocerous
ATTCACCATTATAGTGAGTAGCGTTCCCTTTGGTTGGGCACTTTGAACTTAGTTTACGCTACTATAATTTCCTTCCTGTTAATACAATAATGCATTATGAAGTTAGAGTTATTTGACTTCAAAGAAAGAAACATAATAAATAGATTGTTTTTAGAACGTGACCTATCTTTTAATTAAAGCATTAGTGCATTTATGGTGTGTGTTTATTAAAAAACTTTATATCAAATTTAATTTTTCATAAATAGCATGAGATGCTTTTTTTTGGGTTTATATAATTCTTAAATAGTGTGTGGTAGTATGCTAAAGTCACACACAGACTTAAACATTCAGCACGTGAACCACAACAATGGTAACAATTCAAGTTCATTTATTTTCATTACTTGTAACAATAACCATTTTATTTGCTCTTTTTGATGTGCTACTACTGACACAAGACAGCAAATAAAATTGTCAAATAAAATCAACAACTGTAAAACAAAGCAACTGCATAATTTATTCATGCCGCAATGCACTCTGGGAGTCAGTGAGTAGCTATACTAAGTCATGAGTAAACCTAAATGAAAGGATCAAGTACCCCCTACAGGTCTTTTTTAGTTACTAGAACTCTCATGTAAGTAAACTATACTAACTAAGCATTTGTCAGTACAACATACTATTCCTATTTCACTTTACTTAGTTTTTTCAAGGCAATCGGTTTGCATGCTTTTTTTAAGTAAGCCCAACTAATTAGATTTTACAGTGAAGAATTACGTTGACAAATCTTATTTCTTAATGTCTGATGTAGCTTTATTGGATTTGTTTTTAGTGGAAGCTGTGCACTAGCTGACAACAAGTTTCAGTTTGGTTTGCATAACAATATCACAATGCATAGTTACCAAAATAAACTCATTATCAAATGATATTGGCAAAACAAAAGCCGTTAAAAGCCTTTATGCAAAAGTCCATGGTATGATTGAGAAAACATTCAAAATACTTTTTAAATTTAATTTACTGTTCTTATGTTTGGGGTCCAAGAGAACAAAATTATGTATATGGTTCTTAATTGGTTATTTTTGGAAACCAGTTACTACCATGCTGGGAACATTATTTTTAGGTTTTATTTATGATAATAAAGCATAACAATTATGTCATAATAATAATAAAATAAAATAAATGCTTTTTTTCAGATTTAAGTCAATCTAGACCGATATTATTGAAACTTTATTTAAACAAAGCAAAACATTTTTTTTTTTTAGAAATAAACTATTTTAAACAACTTTTAAAAAAAAAATTTTTTTTATGTGATTGGATTCTGTTCTTGTAATATTGTTTGTTTAGGATCAGTTTGACCCCATCAAAACCATAATGTAGAAAAATAGAATACAATTTTTGTGATTATTTTTAAATAATTAAAAAATATAGTTGAAATATTCTAAAACAAAATGTTGAAAATTCATATTTAGGGTTTTACGAGACTCCAAACAAAAGTAATGTAAAATTAATGGAGTGCATTATGTTGAAATTTTGTTGACAGTCAGTTCTCATAAGATTAAGAAAAATCATGGAGTATACCTGATACTTCAATGTCAAGCACTTTTTTTTCCCAAGCTATCAAAATAGCCAAGTGTCTCTTGGACCCCAAACAGAATACTAAAATCACTCTAAAAATGTGAGTGTACAGTGTATGCATGATCTTGTATCTATGTGCTGCATTTGTAAGAAAACATCTGTCAAGTGAAGCAATGTAAATCTACCCTAACATGAAAAGCGTATAGTTTGTGGTTTGGAGGTAAGGGTACAGTGTCTTACATCTCAGCCCAGACTGAGGTTTGAGAGAGCCAAAGTAAACATGTTGATCTCCAATCAAACAGCACTGCACCGACCGCCTTTATTATCCATGCACAGGCTTTCTCTTTGTGTGTACTGGATCACAATATGCTTCAACAGTGTGTACAGTCTACTGTTATATACATCTCCAGACATACTGTAGATGCATCTGACAATGCCCCTGAAATATGGAAAACCTAGAGACTGTAAATTAATATTAATTGCTAAACTTAATTAAGTAATCACTCAATCTGTGAATCTGTTACTCTATTTCCAATTAATCTGTTAGTCCAATCAATACTCCGAGGCATCAGCATTATAACACTACAGCACTACATATCTGAGCTTCCTCATATGCATAATTAGAACACGTGGAAACGTTTAAAGCATTAAACGAAATATTTGTTATGAATGCTGGCAGATGCATAATATAATGCATAATTACAGTAGGAAACAAACAAGGTAAACAGAAAAGTTATTTGCAAGCAAGATGATTCCATCTCTCCACTCCACAGGTTTATTTACTTGCTCCCGGCCTCTGTTTACTTGTTTGTGTATTCATCCCTCCATTATAAGTGACTCTCACTTCCTCCTAGATGGAAGCCTTTTTCAGTGTTGAATGGGGATATGCAAAGGCAATTTGCTGGTAGTAACTTTCAGCTGGGCAGCGTGTGTGTGTGTGTGTTGTGGAAAAGGCAGTGAAGCGTAGAGGGCAGCCTCATTCCATCCCCTTATTTTGGCCCATTACGCTGTGTATAGGAGGCCTGTTCTCACTCTCTGCATTGTAATTATTTTCCACCCCAAAGGCAGCTGGAGGCGACGGCAGGTTCCTACGTTTGGGACCACTGCATTAGGTGTACATTGCATTATTTATTTGTACACCGGCCATGGACGGACGGATGCCCCGCATCCACAGAGACCGCAGGTACGTTCAATGTCACCTCATGTGGCGTCTCCAGCCTCAGTTGCACTGGTTTCACAGGGATGTAGAGGCCTAGAGACCGGGCTGCAGATCTGGGTGTGTGGTGGTCGGTGTGGGGAGACCTGATTCACTGGTCGGTGCTCAATAGATTCTATAAACAGTAGTGTAATGCATAGACAAGAATTTTAAAATGAACATGAAACATTGTTCACAATTCATTTTATGTGATGTATTTTGAGGGAAACATGATTGTATATGTGACAAAATAGTGCAGGGTTCTACTAGCGCAAACGGTAAAACATGTAGCTAGCAAAGTCAAGGTTATGGTTCAATTCCCAGGGAACTCATGAATTAAGAAAAAAATGTATAGCTTAATAATTCAATGTAAGTCTCTTTGGATAACAGCATCTGCCATATATAAAACAAGGTATATGATTGGACTATGAAAAGAGGTGAGGGGCTGAAAAATAAGAGGACTTGCTGACGGAAGACATAAGAAAGCTGTTTGAGACTAATTATGTTTTGATGAAAGATTAGGAAGTCAGTTTAGTTTCTTGTTTTTCTTTCTTTTTTTTTGGAACAATGTGCAATAAATAATTCACAACAAGACCAAGAACATTGCAAATTTAGGAAGCAAATAGGCTAAATTTTTATTTCGTGTTGACTTTAAAATAAGATTTCATCTTTAGATAGTCCTAAAGTTAACTATTTAAGGGCTAGTTTACCAGAACTTAAAATTCTGTTATCATTTACTCACTCTCATGTTGTTTCAAACCAGGTTGACATGGTTGGCTTCTGTGAAAGACAAAAGATTTAAAACTTAAACTCTTGTTTTTTTTTTTTTTTTACCTCAGTGTTTTTAGGACCTCATTGACTTTCATTTGGACAAAACAGTTAAACCAGAATATGTTCTTTTGTGATTAAAAAAGGAATTCATACAGATTTGGATTGACATGAGGGTGAGCGAATGATAACAGAATCTTCATTTTTGGGTGAACTATCTTTTTAACATCTTGTTAACCTCTTAACAACTGTTTTTTTTTTTTAGAGCAATGAATTGGACACTTTTCACAGACTATGATGATGCGTTTCCACCGTTATTAACATTGATTTTTAAAAATATATTTTATTTATTTATTTTTTAAATATGTACATTTACACATCGTCATATGATGTTGATAAAAAGAACATTATTTGGTGTATTTGGTGTAATGAAATGTGTTTATGCGGTTTAAAGTTAAAAAAACACGTTATTTTCCATATACTGTACATTATTGTTTCTCCTCTATGCCTCGCCTTTCTGAAACACGTCGATTTTTACAAAGCTCATCGGTCTGAAAAAGCGAGGTGTGCTGTGATTGGCCGAATACCACAAGCGCGTGACAGAAATGTTTCGCGCCTTAACATACTGTGATGCCCTGTCCGGCCGGAGCGATGATTCAAAAACATTAAAACCCATTATAAACGAGGCATTTGTTGCATCCAGTGGGGACATAATTACGGATTATAATGACTTATACTGTCTTTTTACGCGTTGTGTTGCATCGCGCCACGTAAACATAAAACCATGTCTGCTTTTGTGATCGGAGAAATGACAAGCAAGTGCTACTCTACACTGCTCAAAACTAGTTAACTACTTACAGTCTGTGAGTCAGAACAGCCGGCATTGTAGTCTACTCTCCCAGGATCAGGAAACAGAGTGAGCGGAGGTGGGCGGCTAGTGTGAGCGGTGGCGGGCGGGCTTGAGAACGTGTGACGACCCCGGGCTGGACTCCGCTTCGTCCACGGTGAAAGCCGATCCGGAGATCCACAGCGCGAAGTTGATGTATCGGCCTGAGGGCTAGAGTGAATGGAGGCCGGATGGCTAGAGTGAGCGGCGGCCGGAGGGCTAGAGTGAGCGGAGGCCGGATGGCTAGAGTGAGCGGAGGCCGGATGGCTAGAGTGAGCGGAGGCCGGATGGCTAGAGTGAGCGGAGGCTGAACATTTGGGCGGCGTTATGCAAATCTTCCCACATCGAGACGTAGACATGTGGGGGCGCGTTAGAACGAGTCATTTTAGGTAGGTGTGGCGGACTCTTAACTTTTATAAAGAATATCTCTTCGGATTTGAGACTTTAGTCTTTGCAACTTTACAGATCTTCTTTATTCACCAAGAGCTTGTAACACTCCAAAGAGAAAGGAAAAATTTAAATCGCATCATATGACCCCTTTAATTTGTGTTCTGAAGATGAATGAAGGTTTTACGGGTTAATGACCAAAATTTTCATTTTTGGCTGAACTAATCCTTTAGCGTTTCCGTTCGTGACTATAGAAGTTTACCCAACTTTGACGACTTCTGCTTCGAAGAACCCCAGAAGTGTGAAACAAGTCCATAGTTGATTTGGGTTAATAATTTGGTTCTGCATCTCATATTTGACTGTATCTATTGTTGAAATTCCTGAAAACTGCATGTGGTCACCATGGCCTGGCCGTTTTAAGGCCAGAAGAGAAGGTGGGCATTGCGGGCTGTTGTTTGGGATATCACACAGTGGAGTGTGTCAGATAGTTTTAGCCCTGTCCAAACAGTATGACATGTTTGCTGTGTAATGCGCTGCCGCGGGATGCGGTTACATGTGCTGTGCCTCATGTGTCCGAGCTGACAGTACACTGGGCATTGCAGACAGTATCTGGTGTGTTAGTTAGGCTGATCCGGTGTCAATAGGTCAGCGATCCTGCCGTCCCAAGGGGGATAATGGCCATGTAGTGTGTGCACGGCCGGCTGTGTATCTCTCGTGGCCCCACTGACCTGTCAGATCAGAGGCTGCGGTCCTCACTAAGCTCTTCTGTGACATCCTCACCCCTGTCCCTTTCAGCATGCCTTCACCGTCCCACACATGCACGCGTACACAATACGACAACATCAATGGAATCAGCCAGGCTTCCTCGCTCACATGAGACTCTGACATGACAGGCCCGACTGGGAAAAAAAGCCCATCTTCCCCCTTCAGTTTTTTTTTCCTTTCCACTCTCAGAATTTTCTCTATATCTTCGCCCTCTCGGGAAGAGGTGGGCGATAGGGCGAGTTCAGGCCGCTCTGTGGACCTGAGAGAGAGAGGTTGGGAGGGAAATAGATGTGGAAAGGAGTGTGTTCTGCACTGGCCTCCACGCCCTAATCGAAGCTGACACTATTGAAGCCACCCAGATGGACAGAGAGTGGGGGCAGCATATTGCGGGCGGCAGCCTCCAATTATTTTTCTGGCTCATAAGTGTGGCTTGTTTAACGGGGGCCTGCATGGCTGACAGGAGCCTGATCTGCCAGCAGCCTGTCACACCGCCACGGCCACGAGTCCTCCCCAGGGCAAGCACAGCTAACTTCAGTCTACTCCTCGCCAAACACACACATACACACACACAAGTGCATGTGGGAGAGAGAAAGAGAGAGAGACTGATTTGCTCTCCGAACCATGTTTGTGTTGAATAATGTTCATGTGTATTAGCCAGGATGTTTGTGCCCTGCGACTCGACACTCCGCTTGGTGCACTTCTTCCCCCCTTAGCGCACTTATTTAAAGCTCTCGTTTGGGTCTTAGCAATGCTTAAATGCCTGGCCGGATGGGCACGAGCTGACATGGAGCGTGAGCTGCGAGCGTGTACGCGTAGCATATGGTTAGCCGAAACGGTGTTTTGCGCCACTTTGCAGGGCAACGCTTTCTGATTGACGCTTGGGGTGTGACTGAAGTATAATAAGCGGAGTCAGTCAGCGAGAAAGGCACAGGCTCATTTACACTTGCGAAATCTCCACCGCCGAGTGAACGTGCGCGTGAATGCGAGACTGTGGCCGGGCATGTGTTACTAAGAGTGTGAGTGTAAGTGTGTGAATAAGAAACATGAAATGTTGCGGTGGAATTTACATCAGCAACAAGATGTGTAAAAAGGTTTTTAATTGAATTAGTTGGAATCGAAAAATAATAAGTAAATCTATGGAAAGACGAGTCGGGTGTAAATCAATAAAGCAAGCGTGCAGGGGCGATGTTTTTGGTGAGGAGCAAATTAAACAGATCTTTCCCCAAGGTTTCTGTTTCATATTATTTCTCTCTCTCTCTCTCTCTCTCTCTCTCTCTCTTCGTCTCAGCCTCTGTAAATCCTTGCGCTGGGAATTACAGATCAAGCTGGAATAATTAACACATTAAATAAAAGAGCCATACATCAATGGGAGGTCCAAGAGTAGGGCAGTGAGTTATTGTTTAAATTAAGGAAATACCCAATCTCCTCAGCCAGTAATAATTTGAACAGCCGTTCCCGGTGTTGTGATGCAATAATCAGGGTTACACAGTCTGTTGAATGTCTTAATGGGCTCTGGAGAGGTGGGGTTCCCTTGTCATCGGCTGGCTGGCCACGCTAGCCACCGCTGCCAGCCAGGAGAGGGTGTAAATAGAGAGTTCTATAGAGAATCTATTTCCCACATGCAGTGGATTTGGCATGGGCCCTGCTTTGAGTAACACGGCGGTACTGCACAGAAAGAGAGGTAGATTTGATTCATTATTTCATTACGTCCCCTGCTCTGCACCATAATCTACTTAACTTTAAGATCCACTTACTAATTTTCAGACTTTGTTAAAAGTCCACTAACATCACATTTTCTGTTATTGAGTGATGCAGTGTCTGTTGGTGCAGCACTTCTGATCTGATATAATGGACTGCTCAGCCCCTTTTAAGATAAATTGATCATTTTTCATATTGTTTCATATAGACATCAGGATTTGTGAGAATTTTATTAGTGTTATATGTGTATTTACAATTAGATTTTACATGTCATCTTTTTATTAATTGTGGGAAAAAAAGGTTGGCTTAAACAGGAATGAAAATTATGTGAAAATATTATTTGTGTTAATTGTGTGAATTTATTTTGTGGATACAAAATGAAAGACGATGTATCAGTTGATTTACTCCAAAAATGATTCAAATTGAATGTTATTAAACATAGTACATAGTACATAATTTGAAATGTGGTGTAAATGGCATGTAGTGCGATGAGAGGAATGATGGTTCAGAAAAAATGACAAAATTCACTGATGGATGTTGTTAATAGAAAAATTAAATAAACTAGTGAGAGGGGTTTTTATTATTTATATAACATATTTTTTATATTATATATTTATCATATTTTAATATGTATTTTTATATTTAATGTATATTTTCTAAATATATAATTATAATATAGAAGTTCACCGGCCAAATATGTCACCCAAAAAGGGTCAAATTAAATCCTATGTTGTCTTACAAATTTCACCAAAAAAGAGAGATTCGGCGTGTCTGATTTAATGTCAGATAACAATTTAGAAATGTACGTTTCCATCTGTGTTCATGTCATATCCATGTGAACGAAGAAGCATGAGAGACAAAGCTTTAGTTAATGCTTTTGTTATTGTAGCACACAATGGTAATGTTCAGGACACAAATACTTTGATTAAACTGTGAATTTGTGTAGTATTTTTTTAAAAACTCAAATGCTCTCAGGCAAGAGTTCTGGCACGTAGAGCCACTACAGATGTAGGAACACACACAAGCACACATTCACACACTCTTTGAGTCTTATACTGCTGTTGATGTGCAATGCAGAACAGGAGCTTGTAATGCATTACATGTTGCTGGCCCTGGCTGAAGTGCGAGGGAAGCAAGATCAATACTATTGACCTGTTTACCTTAGTGCCGACCACACAACCCTGCGCTCCCGTTTACCACTTGAAACATTAAACCAGACTATTAGTAATACTTTGGTCTTGCTCTTTAGCAATTGACCACTGCAACACAGACTCCCTTACCTGCCTGATGCAAAGGAGAATTGGTGGAAAAGGGCCTACCCATAATTCTCTGCGTTAACCCCCACAGGTTTACCTTGTTTGCCTGCTGACGCTAATATGGTCACTCAACCCTGTCAGGCTGCAGGGCATTGTGGGCCGACTGCCTCATCCAAAGCTCCCTGGAGCTCTTCTGCGTTCATACCCCAACCATCCCCCTCCATGCACGGCCTCATCTCCGTCCCCATCCAAAGGAGCGGAATTTCTTTAAATGCTTATTTTTTCCTGCTTCCATTTCCATTGCTTGTTTGTCTATTGATTTTTGTAAACCCCTGCAGCCAGCCCCGCGTCCACCTCATCCCTCCGCCCCTCTGTGCCCCTGATCACCCACCATCCTCCACACATTTATTTATTTCAGTCTTTTAGCCAGGGTAATTTGTTGGGGGTATTGACTTTGAAAATGTAACTCTCCACACCCTTCCCTCTCTTGCCTTTTAGGAGCTGTGCTTTCATAACCCCCTAATCCCGCCAAAAATAAAAGATGCCAGGGGGCAAAGATCGTGGAGGGTCCCAGTATCCTGCTAATGGAAGTGATTGACATCTGGCTGTCTGTTGTAGAAATCTCGCAGCCTCTTTGCCCAAACCACATCTCTTTTTCAGTTTACTGGACGAACAGCAAGACACAGGCAGACAGGTGGCATGAGTCAGGTGAGTCAAATGAAAAATGTTGCTGACGGGCCAAATGAGAAGATAGAAGGGAAACCTTAGTCTTAATATAGGAAACAAATTCACAGACAGGGAGGAAAAGAGAAAGACAAATCACATTAGGAATGACTTCTAGATGTCAGATTCACACAGGTGGTGATGAAAAATTCACTGTTGTTTGCTCGGGTTCCAGAAAATTAGGGACAGTATTTTTTTTTTCTCAAAGAAATTAGTACTTTTATTCCACAAGAATGCATTAAATCGATCAAAAGTGACAGTAAAGACATTTACAATGTTACAAAAGATTTCTCTTTAAAAATAAAATGTTCTTTTGAATTCATCAAATAATCCTGGAAATAATGTATCATGGTTTATTCCACATATATATTAAAGAGCAGGTCATATGGTATTTTAAAGTGAAAAAAAACATTGTAATTTTCTCAGAATATACATTTAATATTAGAGTCATTTGTCAATGATTTCGAAACGATTCGTTCCAAGCAAGTTCGGAGCAAACCCCCCACTTCCATATGCCTACTCTGCTCTGATTGGTCAGCTGGCCAAGCCTGTTGTGATTGGCACAGAGAGGAGTCCTTGAGCAAGTTAGCGAGCGCCATTGACAAAGCACCTTTACATAAAACAATAATATAGTGCTCCAATACTGTAACGTAGGAGGCATGACAACAGAGTGGGATCCATTTGCAGGCTTTATTAAAAGAGAGCATGGTCAAAACAGGCAAGGTTCAGAAACAGCAAACAGTAGAGAAAAGGCAAAAGAGTAATCCAGATAAACAAGCAATGGTCACGGCCGGCAGCAAAGGATCAAAAACAAGGAAAGAGTCCAGGATCAAAACACGATAATCAGGAAACCAGGAAACACGGAAGGCAAGACAACGGGAGGCTAAACATTCAATCACCAGCAAAGTCAGAGAGTGTGTGTGCTACGTTTAAAGTCCTTCTAATGTGAGACAGCTGTGAACTGATGATGAGATCTGATGAAAGACAGGTGATTGCAATTGATGATGTGTCCAGGCAGAGGATTATGGGAAATGGAGTCCGGGGTGAGTGGTAAAGGGTACAGGATGGGGAGCCCTCTAGCGGAGCTTATGGGCACTCCAGCTAGAGATCGAGACAGAGCCCCCCCTCTAAGGAGTGGCTTCCAGACACTCCTTAACAGAACAGAGTCCTGGAGGGAGGTGGAGTGGAGGCGGAACAGGAGGAGGGATGGAGGGCCAGGTCCATGAGGAAGTGAAGCAACAGAGGACTGAGGCAGAGCCAGGAGCCAAGGCGGAGCCCATGGAGCAGAGAGCCAATGCGGAGCAGGAAGCCAAGGTGGAGCCGGTAGAGCAGGGAGCCAGGGTGGAGCCGGCAGAGCAGGAAGACAGGGCAGAGCCAGCAGAGCAGGAAGCCAGGACGGCACTGAGAAACACCAGGGCGAAGCAGGCAGAGCTGAAGACCACCAGAGCGGAGCTGGAGACCACCGCAACGGAGCAGATGTAGCAGAAGACCACCAGAGCAGGGCAGAAGGCCACCACGGAGGAGCAGATGGAGCAGAAGACAACCACGGAGCAGCAGACAGAGCAGTAGACCACCACGGCGGAGCAGAAGACCACCAGAGCAAGGAAGAAGATCCCCACAGCGGAGCAGATGGAGCAGAAGATCACCACGGCCGAGCAGAAGACCACCACAGCGGAGCAGACGGAACAGAAGATCCCCACGGCGGAGCAGAAGACCACAAGAGCAAGGCAGAAAACCACCACGGCGAAGCAGATGGATGAGGAAACCAGGGCTGAGACTGAGACCTCGGAGGAACTGAAACATAGGAAACAGACAGTGTACGTATGGCCCCAAAGACCGAGGTAGAAGGCACAGAGAGTTCATCAATAGTCTCCTCGGCCACGACAGACTGTATTAAAAGTACATTGATGGCCTCCTTGGCAGTTACTGGACAGACAAAAGGTCCAAACATAGATGCATTGGCTGAAGCGGTAGAGACAAACAGTTCAAAATCAGACACATTTGGGAGAACTGGACAGGCAAACAGTCCATAATTCTATTCATTAGGGAAAACAGGATGGGCAGACAGTTCATGATTAGACTCATTCACTGAAACTGGCAAGACAGACAGTTCAAAATCAGATTCAACAGCGGAATTTAGCGAGAAAGACAGTTCAGAAACAGTATTTTTGGCCATAACAGGGCGAGCAGAGAGTTCAGGGACAGCCCTTTTGACCAAGACAGGACAGGCAGAGAGTTCAGAGATGACCTCCTTGGTCGTGACAGGACAGACTGAGAGTTCATAGACAGCCTCCATAGCTGTGATGGGACAGGCAGAGAGTTCATAGACGGCCTCCATAGCCGTGACGGGACTGGCAGAGAGTTCACAGACGGCCTCCATCGCCGTGACAGGACAGGCAGAGAGTTCACAGACGGCCTCCATAGCCGTGACAGGACAGGTAGAGAGCTGATAAGTGGATACCACTGACACCTCTGGAGGTTCTGCAGCGGATGCCGCCACCTCTGGAGGTTCTACAACAGTAGCATCAGGAGTTTCAACAAACACAGAGAGTTCTGAGAAAGCACTTGCGGTCGTGACAGAAGCATCAGGAAACAGGGAGAATTCATCAACATTCTCCTTGACAGGGTAGATATGGAGTTCAGTAATGGTCTCTTCGACCGTGACATGACAGGCTAAAAGTGCATTGTTGGGCGCCACCACCACGCAAAGAGCTGAAGTGAGCACTGCCACCTCGGGAGGTTCTGCAGCATACGCCACCACCTCTGGAGGTTCTGCAGCAAATGCCGCCACCTCTGTAGGTTCTGCAGCAATAGCAACAGGAGCTTCATTAAACACAGTGTTCAGAAATATTGTACGAGGTTGGAATGGAGGCGCCAGGGAACACCAAGAGCTCGAGAATGAGTGCCACTGCTGTCTCAGGAGGAGCAGAAGCGGATGTCGCCACCATGAAGGGTTCTGCAATGAAAGTTGCCACCTCTGGGGGAGCTGGAGCGGACTCAGGGACTGGAGTAAGCTCAGAAGTGGATTCGGGGACAGGAACAGACTCAGGAATGGATTCGGAGATTATAGCGGACTCTGGATCAGACTCATAGGCCGGAGCGGACTCATGAGCTGGGATGAACTCTGGAGCAGACTCAGAAATGGATTCTGGAACTAGAACCGGCTCGGGGATAAAAATACAAGTACTGGAGCAGGCTCTGGGACTGGAGCGGGCTCTGAGACAGAAGCGGGCTCTGGGACTGGAGGGGGCTCGGAAATGGATTCTGGAACTAGAGCAGGCTCAGGAATGAATTTGAGTACTGAAGCAGGCTCTGGAACTGGAGATCAGATTCAAGGGCTGGAGAGGGATCTGGGGTCAACTTAGGGACTAGAGTGGGCACCACCACCTCGCGAGGTTCTGCAGTGGAAGCTGCAACCTCTGGGGAATCTATGGTGGGGTGTGCGGCCCAAACACAGAGAATGGCCGTAGCCATAACTGACAGGACAGAGAGTACATCATCTATCTCCAAGACTGACGGTGCTGTGCCTAGGGAACTGGAGTGAGTAGCGGCCGGCAGGCTTGAGAACATTGAAACAGTGTCGTTTAAGAACACTGAGTCTGCGTGGCTCGGGAATGCTAAATCTGCGTGGCTCGGGATGACAGCTATGACGTGACGAGACTCTGGACTATCAGCGGTGACGTGACGAGACTCTGGACGATCAGCGGTGACGTGACGAGACTCTGGACGATCAGCGGTGACGTGACGAGACTCTGGACGATCAGCGGTGACTTGACTTGACCCAGGGAGATCAGCTGTGATTTGACGTGACTCAGGCTCTGGAAAATCAGCAGAGACGTGAGCAGGCTCTGGTTTGGCAGGCTTGACGTGAGCAGGCTCTGGCTTGGCAGGCTTGACGTGAGCAAGCTCTGGCTTGGCAGGCTTTGCGGGGGCAGGCTCTGGAATGGCGGGATGAGACTCAGGAGCGGTGGCCATTTTGTGAACAGCCTTCGGGCTGGCAGCCATTTTGTAAAAAGTCTCTGGGCCGGCGGCCATTTTGTGAAGAAGCTCTGAAGCGGTAGCCATAAAGGAACCAAGCTCTGGAAGGACAGATACTGCAGGAGTGCCGTGTTCCTCCTTCACAACACCCCCAGTGAATGCAGAGCCACTTAGAATCAAGGCATAGTCCATAAAGTCTCTCAAAGAGCAATTAAACTCTCCTCCAGGAAACCATGATTTCAAAGATTCATTCAAAGAGTCCAAAATGAAAAATGTCTTTTAAAGCAATCTCGCTGAAGGGTACCTGATAGGACAGTTAACAAAACTGATAAACATAATCCTCAATGGATAAGTCTCCTTGCCGAAGATGCAATAGCTGGCCGACTGGGTCCATAACTGGCATGGATGGCTCCATGAAAGCTGCTAGATCCGGGTGTGGCTGGTGATTCTGTAACGTAGGTAGGCATGACAACGGAGTGGGGATCCATTTGCAGGCTTTATTAAATGAGAGTGTGGTCAAAACAGGCAGGGTTCAGAAACAGCAAACAGTAACAGCAGAGACAAGGCAAAAGAGTAATCCAGAGAAACAAGCGATGGTCAGGGCAGGCAGCAAACGATCAAAAGCAAGGAAAAAGTCCAGGAACAAAACACAATAATCAGGAAACCAGGAAACACGGAAGGCAAGACAACGGGAGACTAAACATTCAATCACCAGCAAAGTCAGACAGTGTGTGTGCTACTTTTAAAGTCCTTCTAATGTGAGACAGCTGTGAACTGATGATGAGATCTGATGAAAGACAGGTGATTGCAATGATGATGTGTCCAGGCAGAGGATTATGGGAAATGGAGTGCGGGGTGAGTGGTAAAGGGTACAGGATGGGGTGCCCTCTAGCGGAGCTTATGGGCACTCCAGCTAGAGATCGAGACAAATACGTTCTTAAAATAATGACATAAAATACAAAAACACTTATGTAAGCGAATCGTTCCCACAGCTAAAGTTTAGCTGCTAAACTGTAAACACTTAAAACAATAATGTTGGATACGTTAGTAAACTGATGAAACAATACAATTTGTAAACCAAAATATGTCTACTGTAATGTTTGAAGACAAAAGATGCTCTTTGTCTTAACTGTTAATCAGAATGCAGAACAGTTGTATCACAGGCGCACAAGCCTAACTAACTCGCTCGTCTCTCCCGCATTAACCCTGTAACTGCCTAACTTGATATTTTGAGCACTCAATTGAAAATGTACACGTAATGTATCAATCGTAGGCTACTTACAGGTTGTGGTTCGGAGAGCTTGTTAGTCCAAATAAAGAAGACTAGAAGCCGACGAAGATAAAAGCCGAGATTAGAGAAGCACTCCTCTGTAAAATGACGAGCACACAACAAAAGGTTCAAATTGTATTTCTGTGGTATCCTTGAACACAGCGTCTTCTTGACATGATGTAAACACACTAACTAGTGAAAGTGTTTGTGGGCAGGTCAGAGTCGCGGGCAGGCGGGGATTATGCAAATGTGTTACCCAGTGACGTATACCGGTAACAGGCAAAAGATTCGAAAATATGACGACTCGTTAAGGCGATTCAGAATCGACTCTCTCTTTTCAGAGACAATATCTTTATTTATCGTGCACTTTTTTGATTAACAACTTTGCAGACTGTTTTCATTTAAGAATAACTACGTTATAAACTGCAAAAGAGATATTTTTCAAAAACCCATATGACCTGCTCTTTAAGCAGTTTCAGTTTAAGTATTGTTGAAACATTAAGCGTTGTTCAAACAAAAATAACAAGAAATATTTCTTGAGCACCAAATCAGCATATTAGAATGATTTCTGAGAGATCATGTGACATAATGCTGAAAATTTAGCTTTGCCATCACAGGAATAAATTACATTTTTAAATATGTTAAATATTTCCTGTATTTTTGTTAAAAGAATTGCAGCCTGGGTGAGCGTAAGAAATTTCTTTAAAAAAAAAAAAAAAAAATCTTGCCAACCCCAAAATTTGAACGATAGTGTATGAGAAACCCAATGTGAGTTTTTTTTTTTTTTTTTTTTTTTGGTTTTTCCTTGAGACCTTGGTAACACCTCATTCAAATGATAGTGCATTAAAAAAAATGTCCACTTGAATATCCTTGAGCATTAGGTCCCACACAGACCACAGGGTGAGCACCTCTGCCTCCCTCACTAACACCACTTCCAGGAGTTAGGGAGAGAGGAGAAAAAGAGGAAGAAGGGCTTCTGGAGGTGGCCCTCTTTCCATTTCCTCACTGCAGAGCTGCAAAATATGAACTGGCTCAGACTGAGAATGCAGGGTTAGATCAGGGTGAGGTCATATCAGAGACTTACCAATGGTACAAACACATGTTATGATAACACAAGGATTGTTTAATGGCTGATTCTTCAGTTGTGGAACTTCTGTTCTTATTCCCTTTTTATTACAAAGAATACTACCCCAAAATACTGATGTCATTATCACACTAAACATTTTAGAGTAACACTTCAAATATCAGAAATGGAATTAAGAGTATAGTTTTATTAACAATTTATTTATTTAACAATCCGGTCAGTATCTGATCATTTTAATTTAGAAACAAAACGATTCACATTGTTTAGGGAAGTGGGTTTTTTTTTTTTTTTTTTTTTTTGAGTTTTCCCTTTTTGCAAAACCTGATTGACAGCTGTCAGTCATATGACCCTGGAGTGATGGCTTATTTGAAGTCTGTCACCAGAAGAGGACAGTACAGAGATGGAGAGAGAAGCTTGTCACATTAAGCATCAAAGGGGAATTCACAGTGAATGTTATAGAAGGGTTAAAGTTCAGGGGATACCAACTGTATTTCCCCATTACCAGGGGATACAACACACTAAATACATAACAATAGTTTAAAGAAAAAATCTGAAGAAAATGTGAGTTTTCCAGTGTGGTTTTGCAGGGCATTGTCTGTGCTTGCTTAAATGTTTGCTTAGTAGTTGTTAGCATGGTGTTGTGCGGTTGCTATGAGTGGTTACTTCTGAAGTGTTTACTGGCTCAAATCCGAAGAGTCTACCTCTTAGAGCTTAGAAAAGTAATAGCACACCTCTCTAAGATGCACAACTCATCCATTCAGAACTGAGAATGCTTTTTGAATTCCAGATCAGTTCAAAGCAGAACGGTAATTCGAATTTTAATAAAAGAAAATAGAATTCAAATTCTAATAAATTCATATGAGTGTAATTTAAAATAGGAAAGCAAACTTTGAAGTTTTGTACGCTTTAGACAGAGAGATAGATAGATAGATAGATGGATAGATACTCTGAGGTCAGCACAAAATTTATCTTCCTTACATGGGTGTCGGTTGACCTTGCTTGGCATTTGCATTGCACCCAGTGCACTTTGCATCTTTGATTGTGTCCTCCTGTCCCTTTGTGCCACCACCATCATCATCATCATCATTACCTGGAGTCACCACAATTTTAAAGAGGCCGGCATGTATAATTTTCAAGACCTTTAAAAGCCTCTTTTGGAAATCAGCATAACTTAGAACATGAGTAATACGGGTCACAACTAGAAAAACAACATCCTGAGAGCGAACTCTTGTAGAGTGCTAGAGGCGATTACCATATACGTGTCCACACAGAGTGGCAGATGCACATTGGATATTCCTAAATGAAGGCTTTGACCTTGGCTCAGCCCTCGCTTAGTTCATTAGCTCCTGGGCCCTTATCTGCAATAACACCAGCCAAAAACCAATATACTCACTTTGCGCAGAGTGGGAGCCCACAAAATATTACCATAGAAAATGACTGCCATTGGAATCCACCAAGGGCAATTCTTCCTAGCCCTTAGTACATTGACAGAGACACAGAGAAAGAGAAAAACAGGGATAATGCCAGGTTAACCATCTCATATAGACTGACCCTTGTGTATGTGCAATAGCTAGCTTTAGGGGTCAAGGGGGTGCGGTGGAGCTAAATAAATGAATAAATCAGAAAGGGAGGAGAGAGGAGAGACAGTGTGTGGTCGATAGCGTCAAAAGCAGATGACAGATCTAAAAGAATGAATATTGATCTGAGAAGGGCCTGCGCAGGGCGACCGGTGGGAGGTCAGGCTGTGTAATTAGAGTGGTGGAAAGCCAAAAGCGCTTCTCTCCTCCTCCCAAACACAACTTCTCTTGTACAGGCATGTACGAGTGTGAGTGAGCTTGTACTTCTATCATTTAATGACCATTCTGGGGTTCAAAATATCATATAAATGTAACGTAAAGACTGAATGCATATAGAAATGTAAGTCATTGTCTATTATCATTATCCATTAAAGGGATGGTTCACCCAAAAATGAACATTTTAAGGAATGTTGGTAACCAAAGAGTTAACGGTAGCCATTGACTTCCATAGTATTGAAAAATATAAAGGAAGTCAATGGCTACCGTCAACTCTTTGGTTACCAACATTCTTTCAAATATCTTCTTTTATGCGTAACAGTATAACAAATTAAACTGAATAAATTATGCACACACAATATAGCAAATTTGTATGCAACACTTTATTTAATAAAAATATTCAAAAGGGTGGTCAGGATAAAAACGAAAATTCCTTTTGTGTTTTTGTCCCTGGAAGAAATCAAAAAGGTTTGAAATGAAAGTGAAAGTGACGACAAATGATGACCGCATTTTCATTTTTGTGTAAACTTTGAGGACAAAATTGCATTAAAAGTCAGCTAACAAGAAAGAAATAATCAGCCTGGTGAATTAACATGTTGCCTGATAAAATCCAGGACCAGGTGGAGTTATTTTTTTTCCAGGTGTCTTTTTTTTACAGCAGTATGTGAGTGGCATGATATAAACTTGTGTGCTGTTAAGGGAAAATGATGTCTGAGTCCTTGAAGTGTTACATCTGATGTTTTTATGGATGGGTTGAACTCTCTCTTTCCCTGCCTCTCACTTTCTGTGTCTTTCACATTCTCACTTTCTCAGTGGCTTTTTTTATGCTTCTTCTCGAGAAGTGTGTGTGTGTATATTGGGTATCCTTGTATGAGTATTTTTCAATGGAGGGTATAAGGTTGATTTAGTGCTCTGTGACTCCAGTAATGGATCCCTGACAAGCCCTCCAATCTTCAGTCTGTACATCCCGTGACCATTACCAGCCGCACACTGTCCCAAACACAGCAACATGGCCGTTACCACCCCTGGGACATCTCATTGTAAAACGAACTTGGGATGAACCCAGAACAAACATAAATAACATCTTTCGTCTTCCTCTTCTTTACTCCTCCCCTCCCTTCTGTCCTGCTGTAAACACACACACAGGCGCACAAACGTACATCCAGTCTGGCAGACTCATTAGCGCAAGAATCCCACAAGCTTAAGCGGTGCAATTTTGAACATTTAAACATTGTGCACTTTTTTGTACCACTGAGTTGTGCCACCTCTCATTTTCTGACATTATATTGTCCCTACACACATTGCATCTACAGCACAATGACAGCTACAACTCTTCACGCCGCTACCTTCATGACCACCATCGGTTTGTTCGTGGCAAATTCCCGCTAATGATAAACCATCACAGTTTAGCCCTATTTATATCTTCCCCCACAGACCAGTCCTTTAACACACAATGCCATTATTGATAGGCCATTGCCATTAGCCGTGTTTACCTGTCAGCTAGCGCCTCGTTAATGAGAGAGCTTTGGGAGGAATAATGAGGAGACTGCTAACGACTAATGGATGTTTACAGCCACTTTCTCGCTCTCTAACATTGCTAATGCTAATGCTAACAGCGTAGCTACCACAGGACGGCCGCACCGTTTGATGGTGCCCATCTGCAGACGACTGTGCAGACGACACTGTGTGGTGTTTAACTGGTGGTGTGATTGGACCTGAAAGTCTGCAGTTATTTGGACAGTTGAACGGAGTGAGCAAAGGGAGGGGAGTGAGTAGTAGGCTTGGAAAAAAGAATAATGTTAGTTTGCAGTCACGCCTTTACACTCATTTTGTAATGATTTAGTACATTTGTTTTAAATGGGATAAGTTGCTAAAAGGTTGGGTTTTTTTCGTGGAGGTAAAAGCATTTCCAGCTATTGTTTTTCAAAGAACAGTCAATGTCTTGTAGTCTCTCATTGTGACATTGTGTCAAATCATTTTTACTAAGGAAATTGGAGCTTATTGAAGATCTGCATATACAGTATAAACATGTGCAGTTTACTAAAATTTAAACCAGAATGAGTGTGGAAAGACTTGTTTCTTGTTTTGTTTTGTATTAGGGCTGTCAAATTGATTAATCACGATTAATAGCGTCCAAAATAAAACTTTGTGTTTACATAATATATTTGCTTATAAATACACATACATACATGCATCTATTTAAGAAATATTTACGTGTGTGTGTATATTCTCATATTTATGTATGATTTATATTATACTGTATATGAATATAAATATATATTACATATGTTTCTTAAATATACTGTATACATGTATGCGTGAGTATTTATATATACATATAAATATATACAGTACACACATATACTGTATTATGCAAACATAAACTTTTATTTTGGTCGGGATTAATTGATTTAACAGCTCTATTTTGTATATTAATGGACTCTAAGTTTGCAAGGGCATGATTCAAATTACATGATTTTAAACCAGAATTGTTTTGTTGCATATCAATGGATTCAAATTTATTTTTATTTTTTTGCAATTAGCCTCAGTGGTCACTTACGATTCAGTGCAGTGTATGGAAATTGTGAGAAAAATAACAAATTGTCTACAAAATTTTAAAAGTTTAATACCAGCCACTTTGTTATTTTATTTTATTTTATTCATTTTGAGTTGCACTAGTACACAGATACACTGGCATCACTCGCATACACTGTTGAGCAAATGAAAGCCCACAGTTTGCTTAGTTTTATTTGTTGCTTTTATCTTTCAGGACACCCCAAAAGGGCAACACCCAACACCCTGCACCCCTTGCTCCAACACATCTAGTAATCCGCAATTGCGAGCTCTACACCACGGATGCTACATCCCATCGGAGATCGGCTCATTTCAGACAGCCTTCACTTGCCCTGTGCACTCCTCTGAAATGTGAGCTGATAAACACAGAAGACAGAACCCCAAGGAGTGTTTGAAACCCACCGGTTGGACCTTATCGCTTGGGCACTCTGTTTCTGCACTAATTAAAACCCCATCGTCAATGGCAGAGTTGGGAGGTACAATTACAGCAGAGGCCTCCGGAGCCTCATCGTGTCTCTATTAAAGGGGCGCGTTCATTGTAATGATGCTGGAGTTTAATTACTTCCACGCGGCAGCCGTTGTAAAACACCCTGATAAATGGGCCAACACGATCGTGCATCATTATTTCTCCCCGTGCACCGGCCTTGTTAGAGCGATTATGAGCTGTGGTGCTGCAGGAGGAGGAGGAGGAGGAAGGATAGCATACCTGTGCTGATCTAATACTGAAGAAGCCAGCGGCAGAGAGGGAAAGGCGGAGATGATGCATCAGTAATTTAGAATGAAGAGCAGAGCCGGTCCGTCCCTCTCTATACAAGTACGTGGAGAAAAGTTACGAGTTTCCCCACACTCTCAAATGCGTATTTAGCTGTCTACACCACCAAGTCATGCTCTTGCATTCTCACACACGCTGTATGCCTTATGCACGGTCCTCTCGCCACACTGCAGTAGCAGACAAACAAATGTACATATTCAAAGTCATTAATTATGAATTTTTTTCTGGTGTATGCCCAGTGGTAGGCCCACCCTGATTAATCTTGCTCCCTGTTCTTCCCCCGTGCTTATTAAACTGCTGAAGCAAATATCTTGCATGCAATAAATCCCCCCTAGAGCATGATTAATCAAAAGCAGTGAGCTGAGGGGTGCTGGCAGGTGGAGTTACAGTGTTAAATCACCTGCGTAGCTGGATGGATGGTCCTTTGGTAGAAATAAGGAAGGCTTGTTGGCCTGATGGGACATACTGGGTTGAAGTCTCTGGTCAGTCTTTTGCAAGTCACCCAGTCGGGGATTGTACATTCATTGTAGGACTCAGATAACTGATTCTGGATAAGTGTCTTGACCACAGAGTTGAATGGTATTTTTAATACAACATGAAAAATTTATATTTGATATGGTTGTTAGTTTCCTAAATTTATTTGATCAAAAATACA
The DNA here is from genome assembly GCF_001515625.1 of Sinocyclocheilus rhinocerous. NCBI lineage: Eukaryota > Metazoa > Chordata > Actinopteri > Cypriniformes > Cyprinidae > Sinocyclocheilus > Sinocyclocheilus rhinocerous. The sequence continues at coordinate 969,899 of NW_015654065.1, forward strand.
TTAAAACTGTAATTTTATGAAATATTACAAAACTGTTTTCATTTTAATATATTTTAAAATGTAGTTTATTCATGTGATGGTAAAGCTGAATTTTTTAGCAGCCATTACTCCAGTGTTCAGTGTCACATGATCATTCAGAAATCATACTACTATGCTGATTCGGTGCTAAAGAAACATTTCTTCTTATTATTAATTATACATTGTTTTTAAAAGAAGTTTTTTATGTTCACCAAGGCTGCATTTATGTGTATAAAATAATACATGAAAAACTGTAATTTTGTTTTTTCTATTTTAATATATTTTAAAATGCAATTTATTCCTTTGACAGCAATTTTTTTTAGCAGTCATTACTCCAGTGTTAAGTGTCACATGATCCTTCAGAAATCATTATAATATCAACCCTCTATGCACACCTTGGCAATATAATCGCCATTGGCTAGTACATTTTTTTGTTTACTGACTGATATACTATTTTACACACACACACACACACGTTTACTTCGCTATCTAAATGGGGACATTACATAGACTTCTATTGTTTTTATATACAGATAGTTATACACTTTTTAACCTAAACCCACCCCTACCCCTCACAGAAAACTTTCTGC
>NW_015654065.1:975420-977370 GCF_001515625.1 Sinocyclocheilus rhinocerous
TATATATATATATATATTTACATTTAGTCATTTAGCAGACTATATATATACATATATATATATATATATATACTGCATATGTATACAAGATATATAAAAGTACTTTCTTGTGTCATTCTCTTTTATTCTGCACTTTCTTCTCTCTTGTCAGTGGGTGTGATGGTCTTTGACGGGCGGTTTAAAAGCCGTGGTTATTTGATGCTAATTCCATTTTGTGGTACATTCAGATATTCACTCTTGAGTGATGGCAAATGTCAGAGACGCATGGCTACGCGAAGCACACTGAACAATCATTTACTCACCAGTGCGTGCTAAATGTGCATCAATATCCTCTGAATATTTAATCACGTGCTAATTACTGATTAGCAAAGAGAACCTGGTGGTAAACCAATTATTGCAAAAAGATTTGAAGAAAGGGCCTGCTCTCTGGAGGAAAAACTATTGAACAGCTTCCAGGCAGTTGCCGAATTAATCTTATTTAGCTTTATCCTCGTATGTACTCTTAAGTGTGACGGTAACAGTGGGACTCCATATTCAGGCACCAAAAAAACCTTGTTTGACTACCTGGTGATGCAGTTCGCTCCAAAGAGATGACATGAGAATGTTCCCCAGCGAGTCCATACAGCAGCAAAATGCTAGGCTGTTCAGAGCTGTTGTTCACAGAGGCTGTGCATCTCCCTCAGAGAGGCTGATTATGGGTCAGACCTGTCTGGGCCCATATGAGGTGTCTATGAGCTGGAGCACACTGCTGGGACCGGAAAATTAGACCAACACACTGCAGTAATAGCCTGCATGAGTGAGAGAGCTGAGATCAGGCCTTACATATGCATCTAGTTCATGCTTCACCTATTACACGCTGTTCCTCGGCCTCTCTAGTGTATGGTCACGTAGCTGCGGTGTGGAACATGGCCTTAGATAGTTTGTATGTGCGCATGTTTTAGCGTTAGGGCGTGGTAGAAATGTTAGCGAGTGTGCTTTGAATATATGTGCTTGTGTGGGTGACATGATGGAGGGCATGTTGCCACAGCGGTGGAAGCCACGTATCTGAAGGAGAGGTGGAAATAGAGGGTTAGTTTTATGTTAATGGCTGGGAGGGTTACGCAGAAGTCTATTGACAGTTAACATGCCCTTCAAGGTGTTCTTTTTGGTTCAGCAGTTCTGACAAGTGGCGGGGCCGTCGTTTCACCTCACCTTTATTTATATGCTTGACTACTCTTAACATTATGGAACACCAAAGGGTCTGGTTATTGGAAAAGGAGGGGAGGCAGAACTCGTCTTCCCGCTCCAGCCAGGTGTCTCGGACATGGGTGAGGGAGAATTGGAGAGGAACGGAGGGAAGGAAGTTTGGAAATGAAATACGAAATCTGAAAGTTATTTTTTGTCTGGATCGATTATGGTATTTAAAAAAATACTTCTGCATCCAATTTTACATGGAAGATTTAAAAAAAGGCTAAAGTCATAAGTATCTATCTATCTATCTATAAACAGCAGTAAAGCTATTTTTATTTTATTTTATTATATTATATATTATGTTATTATATTTTATTATATTTATATATTTAAATTATATTCAATTATGTTTATATATATTTATATATTTAGAGGGTTAGTTCACCCAAAAATTAAAATTTGCTTGTGTTTTCATCACCCTCGAGTAGGGTTGGGTATCCAAATTTCCAAGAACCGGGTATTCGATAAGACTCGTGCATTTCGATTCTACTTAACGATTCCTGCGTTCGCATTTTAATGTGATTAAAAACGATTTAAGTGCAGGAACGGAAAGAACTTGCGCCCTGTTTGCGTGCAGAACACGAAGCGCAAGCGCGAGCACAGAGAACAGAGGTCGAGGTACGGGTTCCCGGTTTGTGTCCATTCTCGAACCGTTCCGTGTATTTCCACTGTAGAAAAGGTTGTTCCGGGCCGAAACTGACTTCTTTCATATTTGTCGAC
>NW_015654065.1:978022-980022 GCF_001515625.1 Sinocyclocheilus rhinocerous
TGTTGAATAAAATCACATTTGTAATCATGCTGATTTTAGAGGTGAAAACTGGCACTCCTCGTGTGATATTGAATAACTTTATTTCTGTGGTATTTAGGGTTGGGTATCGAAAACCGGTTCCATTTTAGAACCGGTTCCAAATTTCCAAGAACCGGGTATTCGATAAGACGCGTGCATTTCGATTCTGCTTAACGATTCCTGCGTTCGCATTTTAATGTGATTAAAAACGATTTAAGTGCAGGAACGGAAAGTACTTGCGCCCTGTTTGCGTGCAGCGCACACGAAGCGCAAGCGCGAGCACAGAGAACAGAGGTCGCGGTACGGGTTCCCGGTTTGTGTCCGTTCTCGAACCGTTCCGTGTATTTCCACTGTAGAAAAGGTTGTTCCGGGCCGAAACTGACTTCTTTCATATTTGTCGACCAATATGCAGAAAACTACGTCAGTATATCATCATAAACACAGCCGTTTTTGTCTTACGTGAACGTAAACAGATGAGAAAGAAAACACACATGTACAGTATTTTTAGATCTGCGTGCGTTCGGTGTTAAAGAGACAGCAGCCTAATAAACGCGCTGCCTGTCATTAATGTTAATCAAAGAACAAAAGAAAATCATTCACTGATCTTGACTGAATATATTTAATAACTTTAATTGATTAATCTATATTTTATTTATGAAAAGAAAACTATGCAGTGTTTTTAAACTTTTAATTACAGTTTCTATACCTGAAATTTTGTTCAGTTGTATTTATTTATGACATTGCTAATTGATTTGTTTGTTCCTATCTTATTACTGACTGTTTACTTGTCTTTAACACTTTAATATTTGAAATTTATATTAATCTAGTTGTTTTTGCTGTGGTATTTTTTTTTAAACATAGGCAAAATTCCTCTTGCAGTGTTCTGTAGGCTGCTGATTTTTGCTCGTGTTCAGCTGCAACAGAATGCTTTGTAAAAAGACAGAATAAATGTTTGACATCTAAATGTTTGACTTAATTTTTTTTATATTGGATTTTTTATCTTATTGGAATCAAAACTAGGAATCGATAAGAATTGGAATAGATAAGCAGAATCGGAATCGGAATCGATAAAATTCAAACGATACCCAACCCTACCCTCGAGGCATCCTAGGTGTTTATGACTTTCTTCTTTCAGACGAATCCGTTTTGTTTTGTTCTCTCTCCGCGTTTGTCACTAATCACGCAATGCCGGCATCCTACGTCATCTGCTTGAACTGCTTCCGCGTGTGACAGAAAGCGGAAGTGATAGAAAAGTGTTTATTACGTTTGAAATATGGATATTTCTCTGACAAAAACGCATGGATTCGCTACAGGAGGCCTTCATTCACCCCCCACCCCGGAGCCGTGTGAGGCACATTTTATTACGGATGAGCGTGCTTTATTTAACGTGTTATGGACTGTTGAACAGAAACACTACAATGTTAGAGCTTAGAGGCTAGGACAATTTTTAATATAACTCAGATTGGATTCGTCTGAAAGAAGAAAGCCACATACACCTAGGATGGCTTGAGGGTGAGTAAAACACAGGCTAATTTTCATTTTTGGGTGAACTAACCCTTTAAATTATATTAAATTATATTAAGTCACAAATATCTATCTATCTATCTATATATCTGTGTTTTGTTTTGTTCTCTCTCCGCGTTTGTCACTAATCACGCAATGCCGGCATCCTACGTCATCTGCTTGAACTGCTTCCGCGTGTGACAGAAAGCGGAAGTGATAGAAAAGTGTTTATTACGTTTGAAATATGGATATTTCTCTGACAAAAACGCATGGATTCACTACAGGAGGCCTTTATAAAACAGAAAAGTGCTCTTTAGACCCTCATGATTGTGTGTCAAAGTCGTGGCTGGACTGGGACAAAAAATCGGCCCAGGCATTTTTTGGTCCAGGCGGCCCACCACCATTTATATATATATACTGTATATATATATATGATATACACTACCAGTCAAAAGTTTTTGAACCGTAAGATTTTTAAT
>NW_015654065.1:980059-1000521 GCF_001515625.1 Sinocyclocheilus rhinocerous
AAATAGTAAAAACATTTCACAATATTACTGCTTTTGCTGTATTTTGGATCAAATACATGCAGGCTTGGTGAGCAGAAGAGAATTCTTTAAAAAACATGAAAAATCTTACTGTTCAAACTGGTTCAAACCGTTTTTTTAACTATGTATGTATCACACTCATATCACATCTAGTTGTTTTGGATAAGAATAAAACGTCAGGTCCGACAATATCGTGTCTTTTTTAATTTAAATCTAGATTTATTAGCATTGACCCATGGAAACCTCTGTGAACACACTTGACTTGGCCAAAAAAGCGCGGGGGACGAATTTACATTTTATTAAAAAGTGTTTACGTATTCTACACTCATGGTGCGCACACACATTAGGATAGGTTAGATGTCTGCCTCTGTTGCGAGTCCCTATCAAGCACTTTACCGATTCAACTACTCTCCTCTCCTTCTCCTGCCTGGCTCTTTGGCCAGAATCACTCACCGCAGAGCAAGCCTGTTCTTGATAAATCTGCTGTGAAAACGTGGGAAAAGCCGTCGAGGAAGAAGTTGGAGTGAAGCGATCTTTATATAGGCGGAGCAAAATACTTAATCGCTCCGTCTATAGCGCATTGTGATTGGATGGTTTACGCTGTCTATACAGGAGACAGTCCAATGGGCCACTGGCTGCTCGCTGTCCCTGCGTGATGGTCCTTGGCAAAACATTTTTTAAAAATCTGTCGGCTCCTTAAGTGCGTCGGCCCACCGGGAAAATGCCCGGTATGCCCGATTACCAATCCAGCCCTAAAGTCATAACTTATTTTATATATTTTACAGTTTTTTTTAAACTCCATTAAAAGGCATGTTTTTATTAGGTCAAATGGTGTAACCCCAAGAAAACATGTTGATATTCATGATTTAGAAATGTATTATTTCCCCCCCTAAATTAAAAAGATTAAATTAAGATTTTATACGCTCTTGTATTCAAGGTACAAGAAAAGTATTTTAGTACTTTCTACTCTAATTTTTAGCATCAATAAATAGAACTTTTTATTGTTTTGTTTTCTTTTTTAGAAAAAAAATGTAAATATCCGGTAGCTTTGTGGGCAGCGCATTGACATACAGTGCTGTTGCGTTACGGGTGTCCCGAGTTCGAATCCTGGCTCGAGGACCTTTCCCCATCCCTCTCTCTCCCACTTCATTTCCTGTCACTTCTAAACTCTTCTATCAGAAAAAAGGCACAAAAATAAATCTATTAAAAAAACACCAATACAAAGATTTAAACTTTTTAAACAAATAATTACAAAGAAATGGCAAATAACACATTGAATTAAACGTGAAATTTTGAAGTAAAAATGCAATAGTATTTCCTTGTAATACATACTCCAATAATCTTGTTTTATTTATTATGTTTTATTTACAACTTTGAAAAATCTTTTTTTTTCTTTTTACTTTGGCATGTTTTAAACTTAATTTTTAAAATATTTAAAAAGTTTTTTTAATCAGCCTAGACACCCATATTTGTCAATTGTAAAGCGTAAATAGAATTTTCATGTAAAACATACTCTGTAAAACAATAACCTTTGTTTTATGTACAACTTCGAAATATATATATAAATATTTTTTTTTTACATTATAACCATGTGTTTTTAACTTTATTTTTAAAAGATTTAAAAATCTTTTATCATCCCAGACACCCTTTTTCAACAGTGACAAAAGCAGGTGGTTTATAAAGCGCGACGGCTACAGTAAACAAAAGAAGAGCATGAGGAGAGAGAACTTACACTCTGAAGGATTACCAGAGAGGTTTCGTTTACAAAGCTCTTTGAAAGGAGGTCCAGACAGTACATTGGATGGTGGATTGGGACACTGCATGTTATTTTTTTCTTTTCCTGTCTATTGAAATATTTCATGGTTTCCTCAAGCCACAGTGTCTGTGTGTCTGTGGGGCACACGGGGGCGTGAGGTGCCTCCCACCTTTTCGACAGCGTGGCGATTGTGCGGGATGTGCTCTGGGTGTTAGACAGTGCTTTTCAGTGTAATCGCTTTGCCTTTAACGAACAAGTGCGGTTTCATTCACCAGCCGTAGCTTTCACATGCTTGCATGGGTAGCACCGAAGCTAACATGCTTAAAGTTGTGTTTTTTTGTGTGGGGAGTCTTCTAGTGGGCCTTAGTTGGGGGGTGCGTGTGCCTTCTCAGGGTTCCAGTGCTCCGACAGACTTTCAGGAGGAAAATGGCAGGCTGTAGAGCACATTGAAACCATTTTTTTCTTTGTAGGCAGTTCTCTCCATATGTATCGTACATCCCTCAGGGGCAGTGAGGTGGGGGTGTCAGTAGATCCCTCATCCCTCTCTTCTTTCTGTCTTCCTTCTATTTCCCTCTTCGTCCTGGCGTGTACTCCGTTCCGCCTGATTCTCTCGGAGACCCAACGAGTGTGACGGAATCGAGAGGCGATCAGATGGGCACCCTTCTGTGAGCGGGGCCAGCTGCTGGGAGGGAGATGGAGGAGGGTGAATGAGTGAAGAAAAGGAGGATGGTGCTGAAGACTGAAAACAACCAAAACAAACAAACTATGGTAAAAATTTTAAGAGCAGACCTGCTATGACCTGCTAGTTAGCTAGGTATGTCGTTGCTGCAGATTTTGGCCCAACATCTTGTTCCCCCCAGAGTTCCTGTTCTCTGTTCATCATCTACAAAAAAAGTGATCAAGGCTGAAAGATGAAAAAAAAAAAAACATGTGTGTGTATATATATGTGTGTGTATTTATTTATACATGTTAAAATGTATTTACATTTTTTAATTTCAAAAATATTTTTCATTGTTATACTTTATACTTTATAAATATTTAAACTTATTCATAATTATACCATTAATTTATTATATTGAGTAATTATTAATTTCTGAACTTTATATAGAGAGAAGTATTATTAATTGCCAAAATTAAATATTGCTTATTCATTTATTATTTAATAAATACTAATTTATTAAGTAAATCATTTCAGTTAAATAAAAAACAAAGCGGCTGTATTTATAAATATGATAGAAGATATAAAATTATTTAATATAAATATTTAAACTTATTGTGTTAAAATGTATTATACTGAATAATTATTAATTAAACAATTACACATGAGTGTTGCTTCTTATTTCTTACTAATTGAATTTTTAAGTAAATAAGTAAATATGAAGTTATTAGTAAAAAGCACCAGCAGTACCTTTAGTACTTACAATATCTAACTGAACACATCATCTTATTCAATCTACTAAATTGTAATTAAATAAAAACTAAATGGCACTTTGGCAAAATTCTGAATTATGATCGTGTAGCTATTTCAAGATATAAGGTAAAAAGTCATTTGTATTTAAAACTGAACTGTAAGTCATTGTTTTGAGGTAGACAGTAGTTTCCTCCAGATTTAGGGTGTCAGGCAGTCTGCACTTTTTCTTTCACTGCTGAAATAGTCTGCTGCCTGAAAAAGTCTGAGAGCCAGTGTTCTAAAAAGAAGCTAGACAGCAAAAGACCTAAAGACAGAGAGAAAGCAGGATGGGAAAAAAAAGAAACGGCAGAAAAGACGTCCACAAGCAAGAGATTCAGTTGTCGCTTGGGGGCCAGTCTTATCCCTTTAGCTTGCAGCTTTCTTAGAAAGAGACGCTGCCGTGAAATCACGTATAGTGTGGCGGGGAGGCCCAGAACCTGAAGAAGGGATGAGCTGGGGATTAGCTTGTCCTGGCAGGATGTCTGTGATCCGAGAGAGCTCTGCCGGCCAGCGTGTGCCCATCGCTGTCCGGCCCTCGACCAGCCACGCGCCACGTATCGCTGCAAATCCCTCTCCTGCCGTGGGCCGCATGCTCTCCTCTGTGAAATCTCTTACTAGCTTGCTTTCTTCCTTTGTGATCCTGTCTCCGATTCTTAGTTGTTCCAAGAAGCTCCTTTGTTTGTCCTTTATTCTTCTGTCGGTTTGTAATTTTCAAGTCTGTTGATCACTTGTGAATGTTTATGTGCACAGGCTCTCATGTGAAGGATGCTCAGCTCATATATGTGCCCATGCATGCACCATCGTGCTTCTCATCTTCTGCCTTTTGTTGCCTTCTAGCCGTGCACTCAAGATGGAGTACTTGGACATGCTTTTCATTTGCCAGTCAATACCCATTGAGCCTCTTATGAAAGGGAAATGGCAGTTAGTTCATAACGTCTTTGCTTGATCAATAGCACCTGCTATGTTCAATCCCTGTTCACCTCTCATGCCCTGTCCACCTCCTGGGCTTGAAACGCCCTATTGCCCATCATCATCAGATCCCGGAACCTTGGGATCCATTTTTTATTATCGCTTTTCTTTAGGTGGTAGAATGAAAAGTGGAAGGGTGTGGGTGAGATATTTTTAGATGGCTGTCATTGCATCATTTTTTAGCCGTGGGCTCCAAGTCTGTATTTAGTAGGAAAAGTGAGGCATTAGAGATGATATGTAGGTTTGTTCCTCCTGAATTTTAAGCGGGTGACTCAGAAATATTGGACTCAAATTATTTTATATTTATATACTTTTTTTAAAAGTTTGTTTATACTTAGTAATGAAAGAATTCTTGAGGGGAAGTCATTGATGTTTGTCAGTTTCAGATATTTTGATGCACGTCAAGAACAAGTTAAAGCAGGTTTAAGGCAAATCCATTTAATATGTTGTTTGCATGCACATTTCGGTGACTAATTCTGAAGAAAACTCATAAAACGCCTTCTGAACAAGTTAAACATACCCAAGAAAAATTACAAGCAAGATCAATGACACTATAATGACTTTTGCAAACGAGTTTCTGAACACTTTCCTTGTCTTCCATTGGTCAAAAAACAGATAGCCCTGCCCCGAAAACTAATGCCATTGGTTGTATAGCTGATCGGGATGCTCAAACACTTTTGTTAGTAGCATTTCTGTTGCTCAAACTGCAGACCATTCTGGTTAGCAACTCCAAGGTCATGGGTTCAATTCCCTGGGAATGTATAAATTGTTAACATTTTTTAAAGTTGTAAAAAAAAAAAAAAGATTATTGGGGTATGTTGTATAAGGAAACATTATTTCAGTCTTTCTACTTGCCTTTCTTTGTAATTAATAGTGAAATAGCAAATTCTAGCCATTTCTGAGTAAAAAAAAAATTACACACCAAATTTTGAATACATTTATGCTTTGTAAGTTGCTTTGCATAAAAGTGTCAGCTAAATGCAAACATATAAATGTAAGTGCATGACAGTAACATCGTTTACACTTTAGTAAATCAACTTATGAATGTTCTATAGTCTATAAGCATTTGCATGTTATCTTTTAATATCTAATTTGTTTCTTAAGACATCAATAAGGTGAATGTCTCCTATAGGTTTTGATATCTCAGTATTGTCTCAAACTGCAGTGAGAGTGCTTTTGTTTGCAATCATACTGTTAGTCTGAAATTTACCTAATTATCTGAGCAATACATGTGATCGCTCAGTACTCTTACCCTGTGTGACCTGCAATATCATCATATCATTTTTTTTTCTCTCTTAGGGAATTTTAAATGAAAGATGAGAGAGAACTGCATTAAATCTGTTAAGGTATAAGAGCACAAAACTTTCCTCAGAGGACACACTGCACAATACAAAAGTCTAAAGACTGAGGTAAGTCAAAGAGAATTTTTAAAAGATTATACTTAAAGCTGAGAGGAAAGTGAAAACAGATTAAGAGGAAAGAAAGGCAAAAATTATAAACATCCTATCCCAGACTCCCTAAAACCAACAGTGGCATAAAATAGTGACGTTCTTTAGACTGGCCAGACGGTTAGCCGACCGTCAGACAGCTGCAGTTCTCTCTATCACTCTCTCCCTCCCTCCTTCTTCTTTTAGACCTGCTTGTTCAAAGCGACGCTGGCTCTTTATTTATGTGCAAATTTGCTCTTAGGCCCTACGAGGGTGGTGCGCATGCTGAATCTCTCTTTTCGGGGCTTTAGCAGATTATCCTCTCACTCTCTTTGGTCCCCGTCGCCCTAAGCCCGGCTGCCCTGACCTTTTGTCATTGAGACTTTTTTTCTTCTCCTTGGTGTCTCTCTCACTCTTTCTCTTGCTCTGCCTCCTCCCCCTCTTCCCAGATGCCACAGACTGCACCACCCCCCACCCCACCCCATCACCACTCTCCATACTCCTCAAAGAACCATTATATCACTCACTCCCTGAACAAAGACCCCAGAGGGAGAGAAAGAGGGTGAGGGAGAGAGAAAGAAAGAGAGGAGGCCAGCAGCTCAGCTCTCCTAATCGATAAGAGTGGCCCACATGGAGCTTTGAAAGCTAATCAATACTTTCTTTTTTCTCCTCCTTTTTTTTAAACCATCCGTTTTAGCTGCTGACTCTGACAAAATGTAGAGGTGACGCTGAATTAGGGAGAAGGGGAGGAGGGAGACCTCTGATCTTGAGATATGAAAGTGAGAGAACAGAGACAGATAAAGAAATAAATGTGAATGCCTACATGTTTAGAATCCATTTTCAAAAGCATTCTGATGTAATGATTTAGCCAATGTCGGACATGTTCCTGGATCAACATCCTTTGTTTGTTCCTGCAACCATAATGCATATCCTGACGGTTTATGTGAAGGAGGGCGCAATGGGCTTAAGGTGGCATTTGGTACTGGACCAAAACCCCTTTTCCATATAAATGGTGTCGGCTGTTGGTTGATCCTAGAACCAGCCTACATTTTTACTGATTTGAGAGCCAAATAATGTACACTACCATTTAAAAGTTTGGGGTCTGTGTGATTTTTCTGCTCACCAAGGCTGCATATATTTATTTAGAAATACAGTAATATTGTGAAATATTATTACAATTTAAAACAACTGTTTTCTGATGTAAGATATTATGAAATGTCATTTATTCCTGTGATGGTAAAGCTGAATTTTAAGCATCCATTACTCCAGTATTTAGTGTCATGTGATCATTTAGAAATTATTCTAATATGCTGATTCTAATATGGTCAAGAAATATTTCTTATTATCATAATCAATGTTAAAACCAGTTGTGCTTCTTATATTTTTTATGGAAAGTATGATAACTTTTTTTTGTTTGTTTTTTTTCAAAAGTCTAATGAATAGAAAGTTCAAAAAGAACATTTATTTGAAATAAAAAATTTTTGTAACATTTAAAATGTATTTTCCTATTAATTTTGATCAATTTAATTTATCCATTCTGAATAAAATTATTATTTTCTTAAAAAAAAAATCTTCTGACCCCACATTTTTGAACGGTAGTGTAACTACTGTGACTGCATTTCAATTCATAACAAATAATCACATTGCATTATGGTCCTTGTTAAGTCTTTTGAGATATTAATATACAAACTAATTTGATTCAGTCTTTATTCCAAGGTTTGAAGGTTATGTATGTATTTTTGCGTCTTTTATATAAGACTAAATCTCAAATAATTTATATGAATGAAATTTATAATCTCTTTACACATGAAATTTGTGATAAATGTATATTTTAGTTTTACATTTTAAATGAATTCCTTTGTGTTGCCACATTGGGCGTTTCCTATATGTTGTTTCAATTTTGTTGGTTTTAATGTAGTTTCCTGTGATCTAGTCTTGTCTTGGTTTTATCGCTATCTGATTTTAGCGATTCTTCTTTAGAGATCAGCAGGTTAAATTTTCTGGCCCAGAACTATCTTTACTTTGGTGAAAATGCATTGAATGGTTCCAGGTTGGGGCATCAGAACCTTCATCATATTTCCTGTCCTATCCTCTTTTCTGGGTTTCTTCTAAAGAGACTCTTCAAGGCCAAACAATCACTATATAGTGTCTTACACATTCCTTTGATTAATTATTCGACTAAACTATTGAATAAAATAACACAATCGGTGTGCTTCTGCCGCTACACACGCACCCGAAGTGAGCGCTAAAAAGTTTAGTGTGGTAAATGAAGTGTCCTCTACCGTTTCACAGCAGCACATGCTCTCTCACACACACTCTCGCAAACAGGCAATGACCTGAATTTGCTGCTCGACTGCTGTGTAATACTCCAGCTGACAAGACCCCCCTTGTAGCTAAAGAGAGGACACTGTTCCCATCCCCCTCCCTTTCGCACTCTCTCTCATGCTTTTTTTCTCCTTCTCTCTGTCTAATCTGTACAGTTCCCACCCTTCTGAAGCTACCTCCGAACAATGTGAACGAACACATACGTGTGGGCCAACCGGTCTCTCGACGACCCGACTCGCTCTTCACGCTTCTTTCTTTCTCTTTCTTTCCTGGCGTGTCTGTGAACGTACAGTGAAGCGTAGTTCTATAACGAGCTATCGAAGGAAAACAAGTAGCTTGTTTATTTGCACAGATGATTGTGTACTGGATGTGGTAATTAGCTTTCGCTTCCAGCTTCTCTTGTTAATTTGTTGAGCTCGCCACCTCCCAGTCTTTATTAGTTGTCTAACAAGGCTTTTTTCATGTAAATACAAGCCCATGAAACGGCAATTAACCTCCCAAATAGGTATAAACCACTGATCAGGCGACAGGATATTGACAAGGCCTTACTCGGCCCAGTTAGCGCCCAGGAGTGGGGACAGAAGCGAGAACAGGAGGAGGAGGCAAAAAGGGGGTTAAAAAAAGAAGGAATAAGCAAACAAATCCCACGGGTCTTTGTTTGTTGTGTCTATGGCAGGCCTATTGTTTTGCTCCCTATTAAACTTTGACCTTTAGGCACGAGAGTGGGAAAATTGAATTCTAAATGACAGCTGGAGGCAGAGGGATTTCAGAGGGACATGGGAAAGGCGTTAGTGGGGTAATAGGCCTGAAGAGAAAGAAAGAGAAATTGGGGTTTGGTGATCATGTGCTGTGGTGTTGGATCAAGATTCTTTCATGCTCAAATGTGCCTGTAATCATGAGGTCTCAGACACTTTCATTCTTGTATGTCCTTCATGCCGGATTTTGATTAGTGGTCGTCCAATGTGGGTTTTCAATGGGCGATGCTAATATCTGGAAGTCAGGCTTAGCAGAGTTCAACATAATGTGAATATATCTTAAAAACAGTGGGTTTTTCCCAATGGTTCTGTTTTGATTTTCTAAATTTACAAGGACTGACATATGTGTTTGAGTATAAAGCTCTTGTTTTAATGACGCAGTACAAATGATCAATGTTAAAAAATGACGTAATTTAATTCCTACCTATAAATAATGCACAATATTACATTACACTTATTCATGTTCATAATGTTACTCTGTTTTATTATTATTTTTTAATCCTAAAACTTTGTTTATTACCTGATTTAAATTAGATGTTTAATCTAGATTTTCAGTGTGGTTTTTAGTGAGATCTCCACTGTCTGTAAAAAAAAAAATATTTTAATATAATGATATAAGAGCCAGTCTTCAGCATATGAACACAATTTTTAATATTTAATTTAATTTAATTTTACATAATATTTACTCAAAATTTGTGTTGTTTTAGTATTATTTATTTACTATTGTATTATTTATTTATATTTTAAATTAACTTATGTATTTGTTTTAGTTTTTATCATTTTTATAATTTTAAAAAGTAAAAAATAATTTTGTTAAATGATTTTGTATTTTTTTTTTTATTTGTATTAATATTTCTAATTAGCTTTATTATTTCAGTTTTAGTTCCAGCAATTTTAGATACATTTGTTTTAAGTACGTGTCAAGGCAACATTTCTAATTTTGTTTATTTAAGTTTAAGTTTTCATAGAATTTCAGCTTTATTATCTATGTTGTAGTTTTAGTGACCTAACAGTTCTCCAAACTAAGCATATGATATTTGAAAACCGAAGATGTGCTCTTTAAAGTGTTTGCTGGACATGACATCTCTATTGTATGATTTAATAAACTGACCAACATATATTTGGCCTGCTGCTGTTTCGGACAAAAAAATATATATTCATGTGCCACAAATGTGATACAATCTGCAAACCTACCTATTACCTCTCCATTCAAATCCATCTTTCTTGTATCTGCCATTCTCAGTTCTCCAGCAACAAGGTGACATACTGCACTGGAGCTACTCTGGGATCACTAGCTTTACAGTTCTCAGCTGTCGTGAGATAGCTGGATCAGGATGTGTCCCTCTGTCAGATTTACCCATGCTTTAGTGCAAAGTACAACCCCGATGCTGAGGAAAAGGCGAGGAGGAGAGCTTGAAAGTGGGATTTGGAGGGCCACATAAGCGGAGAGAAGGTGGGATACCTACAGGCCAGAGGATCAGATACTGCTGTCAACTGCAGGAGAAGCCCAGATCTGCTGTCTATCAGGCAAATGTAGGAGATAGGGAGGAGAGGGAGTGAGATGGAGCTTAGACGGATCAGGTCTGGCTGTCTGTGTGGGCTGGATTGAGGGAAGCACGGAGATGTCTAAATGGAGAGTTAGAGGGAAGACAAGCAGTGACATGCAGCAGTCAAAGTGGAAGAGAGGCCGTGAGCTCCAAGATTTATCAATTTGCAGTGAGACAGGCAGATAAAGATAGAAAGAGAGAAAAAGAGTGAACGAGGGCAAACTGACATTAAACTGTTTGGTCAGTCAGGGTGATTGGGACGTTGAAGAGCTTTCACGCAGGATGAAAGGATGTAAAGGCAGCAAAAATGAGAAAGCAGGGTGATTGAAAGAACATACATGGGGATTCTGTCATTATTTACTCAACTTCTTGTCATTCCAGAGTCATATGCTGTTATTTACTCTGTGGAAGGAAAGGAAGAGAGGAATGAGGTTGACGACATATGGGCCGATCTGTGGAGAGGAGAAAACGGGATGGAGGAAGAGGTAAATAGAAGAGTGGCTGGGAGGTTTAAGGTGTCTGTATGTGTTGGTGTCGCAATTGGTTAAGTGAGAGGAACAGGGTTAAATTAGGCAGAAAGAGGGATTGCGAGACCCTGTCAGGATGCTGGCTACTGCTCCAGCCAGCTTGGATAGCAGACCTGGCATGGCCCACTGCCCCCCAGAACTTACTGTCAGCCCTCATGACCACACACACACACACACACACACACAAGAACACACACTGACCCAACTCATGCATTCACACATATGCAGGCCAACAAGAAATCTAGGACCCCAGGGCAATACATTCAAAATAATTGATGGATAGGTACTCTCACACACATAATCTTTTAGATTCACACTCCTGATTAATTTGGCAGACTTAAACTGACTTACACCAACTTACAATGACTTATTTTTCTTTTATTTTTCTTTTATAATTAAATATAATATTTATTATTATAATTTAATATTTAATATTCATTCTTTGACTCATGATTTCATTGGCAGACTTAAACTGACTTTTTTTTTATTAATTCTTAATAATCTTTGACTCATGATTCCATTCGTAGACTTAAACTGACTTTTTTATTGCAGACTTCAATTTTATTTTTTAATTAAATTAAATTACATTTTAATTTGTTTTATTTTATAATCAAATATACATTATTTTAAAGTGAATTATAATATGTATTATTTTAATTGATTAATGTCAATTAAATAATATTTATTATTAAATATTAATTATTTGATTTGTGAATACATTGAAAGACTTAAAGTGATTTATTGCATTATTTTATTTTATTATGCTTTATTTTAAATTTAATATTTAATATTAATTATTTGACATGTGATTCCATCGCTAGACCTAAAGTGACTGTTTTATTGCAGACTTTTTATTTTATTTTATTTTATTTTATTTATTATTTATTTATTTATTTATTTTTTGACACAATTACTACTGGGGGTTTAAAGTTCCTCTAACTTTATACTTGTGTCAGAGTTTACTTTGGATTTAGCGCAGATTAAAGTTCTGATCTGACTTGATGAAGTTCAGACTGAGGCTTTGTTAAATTAAGCGTCAATAAGAGGAGCTGCAGTGGAACGTTTTGGCAGTGGGGGGGCAGAGCAATTTAACATTAGCATTTCATTTAGCATATCCTGTGACACTTCAGGGGTTACAAATCGCATTAATAAACGCTTAATTACTTTAAAAGAAATTCCTCGGGCATTAATCGAATATTAATTACTGCTTATCGTTGTCTTTTAGTCATGCTTAATTGCATGTTTTTTCCCCTTATTTGAACTTCTTTCTCTTTCTTTTTTTCTTTTGGAGACCAACATTGTGTTTCAAGACAACAAAGCAAGCTAATGTAGTAGGGCGCTTTTTTATTTTAATGTTAGCCAACCATATTTATCACGTTTGCACTAAACAAAAGACGATTTCCATAAAACAATGAATCAGTATGTCTTAAAGATGAATTCTCTGAATGAAAATATGGGTGGTAAAATCTAAATACAATAGCGGAAGCCTTTCAAGAAGTTTATAGCTTTTCATTTAGCTCGCAAAGGTGGCCACGCTAACCTTCCGAGGAAGACGGCACTGAATCCTACACCGCGTGCAAGTTCTCTGGCCTCGTGCTCACACACTGAGCGTACAAGCGCACATGCTGCTCAAAACTACAGGGCTCGGGGTCTCATCGATAGACTGAGTCTCTCAGGGCAATCGCTCTTGATGTGTACACTGTGGCGTTTAGCCCTGTAGCCCCGACGGCCAGTGTCCCGTTCCACACGTATGGGTCATAATTCAAGCTGATTGGCCGTGCTTGCCAGAGGGCATTATTCTGACCCGTCCACTGCTGTAAATCACTGTGACTGGAGAGAGAAGTCGGGGGTGATGAGGCGTAGTTTCGTTTATTTTGTGTGGAGAGTGTCAGCTAGATGATAAGCTTCTGTTATGTAACTTTGATCCATGTTTCTCTCTCTTTCTCATGCACAATATGTGAACTTATGCCTCAGTCTGTTTTCTAGACATTTGTGCAGCTATCGGTTCCAAATTTTGACATATAAAAGAGGATTTGGTGTTGATTGTGTAGCTCTATTTTCTCTCTCGCTGCCAGTCTGTGCCCTGCCATCATACCCCCACAAACTGTCTGTGGTGGTAGTGTAATTTCAGACACTCTTCTGACTTTTAAGTTTGCAGTTGAGTAAAGTATGAGGACAGATGTTTGGAGAGTCACTATTAGATGTTTTACAAAGTGTTTGAAGTGCTCTTTTATGTATGAAACAGGCAGACAGTGAAGGGTTAAATCATTTGTCCAATGTTAAATCTAAACGAGTCACACCTTTCTAGCTTGTGTGTTTGTTTCATCATTAGGTTCATAATACACAGCTAAAATCATAGAAAGAGACAGTGTGAGAGAATTTACAAGTCTCTTTTGTTGGTTGTAACAGTTTGATCAGGGCTCTGTGTTAAAACCTAGTGAACTGCCTACAACTTAATTATGCTGTCTCCTAAAATACCTAATTTTGGCTAAATTCAGATAGCCTTGACAGAGAACGCCAGAATGAAATGTGACAAGCACAGTGGAAAAAGTAAATAATATGTGAGAAAATTAAATAAATTGTACATTACCTTTCAAAGGTTTGATGTCAGTAAGATTTTTTTTTTTTTTTTTTTTGTAATAATAATTATTATTATTACTTATATTCAGTTAGGACACATTAAATTGCTCAAAAGTGACAGCAGACATTTATGGTTACAAAATATTTCTATTTCAAATAAATGCTGTTCTTTCATCGATCAGAGAATCCTGAAAAAAAAAAAAAGTTTTTTGGTTCTACAAAAATGTAAAGCAACACAACTGTTTTCAACATTGATAAAAATAGGAAATGTTTCTTGAGCACCAAATAGCATATTTGGATGATTTCAGAAGGATCATGTGACACGAACGCTGGCTGAAAATTCAGCTTGGCCATAACAGGATTAAATTAAAATAGAAAATGTAGACAAATAAATGGAGATTTGGTGAGCATAAGAGAAAAAAACATCTGACCCCAAACTTTTGAATAGTAGTGTACTTTTTGTTCATCATACCAAAAGGATCAATTAAAAAAAATCATAATTACATTTATTTACTAATTTGTATTATTTAATCATTCAAAATAATTAAAATCAGACTGTTTTTTTTTTTTAAATGTAACTTTTTGTTTGTTATAGTGTTGTTTCTTTCCTCTTCCGTCACCTGAATTGAAATCAATTGTGAGTCGAGTCACTTACACAAGCTTCTATTACCATTAGGATGCTGTCTATAAGAGTTTACTAGGTTTTGGAACAGTGCTATAGTCTTCATGAACATGAAGTTAAAGGCCTCTATAATGATGCATGAACTCACAGGAAGACTTCTCTTGAGATACAATCAGGGCAAAGTCTTTCTCTATACTGCAGCGCTCTGCACACTAATAGTAAGGGACCCATTCCCAGGCTTAACTGAAGAAATTACCCAGTTCTCAAATGAGCAATAATCTACACATCTCTCCTTTGGGGTTGTTGAAGAGGGAAGACAGGAGAGTGTCTCAAAAAGAAAGCGAGAGCAAGGGAGAGCAGTAGCGTTAGAGAGCCAGCTAGCAAGAGTGTGAGAAAGAGACCGAGCTCACCAGCCAGCGATTATCCTCTAATTAACACTGATGTCTTCCCCATGGACAACGTCCCATTCCATCAGCACGCTGGCACGTCTTAATGTTAGGCGCTAACTGCCTCCTTCACATATGTCAGTCCTCGTTAAGGGACTCCGCTATGCGATAATGCCCTCTCACTTAATGGCTTGTAAAAGATGGTTAACACTTACAATTTGGCATCTGTTTCGTGTCTGTGCGAGATGACACGCGAGCTATGACGGAGGACACTGCAGGGGGACATAATTGCATGGGGATAGAGCAGAGGTTGCGCTGCTTGAAATCACAGTCTTTTGCTATAGGAATCGGCTACTTCCACCTCAACCATCAGCCTGATCAATGTACTCTATTGCTGTTCGCAAGCAGTGCAGAGTGTATTCACGTAAGAGCAGTGCGGTATACTGCATATTAGGCTTTTTCAGCCACAGATACTAAGAAATTTGAAATACTTAGACCCACTGTATCTACCCACATGTTGTCCATCTAGCTTAACATATTCAAACTGTTTCATGTTAAGCAATGCTACTGATTTTAGAGATAAGGGTGCAACTTCACAGCATGTGTTACAGCAATGAATTGTCAGATTATTGTTTCATTGCTTCATTGCTTATTGTTTCATTGTCGTCACAGAGTGGTGATGTTAGGAGCTTATTGTTTTACCTAATGATATGGAGGTTTATGTGATATTTTGAAGAATGTGTGTAGCCAAACAGTTTTAGTTCCCATTGACCAATGTTGGGGAGTAACTAGGTACATGTAACTAAATTATGTAAATTAATTACAAAATAAAAGTAATTGTAATCAGTTACAGTTACTGAGAACAAATGTGTAATTAAATTACAGTTACTTATGAAAATGTTAACGATTTCAAAGGGGGTTACATCTGAATTTTTTTTTTTTCACTCACACACACACACACCCACATACAGATTTAATTGATATCTTTCATAAATTGCATTGACTGCTCTACAATATGAGACACCAATGTTTCAGGAGTTTAGGACACATGCTTATTCAATAACTGTTTTATTTCCTATTTGGGTTTATGTATATTTATTTTTTAAGATTAACTGTTTTTCCAAGCCATTGTTAGATGCCAATATTTCCTGTCATAGCTATGCAAAGATTTGATTTCAAAAACAGTATTATAGCTATTAAACTATCTTGTTACGGTTTTAAATCTGTATTTAATCTCAGAACAATCAAAAAGTCAAATCAATCAAAGTAAGTCTGATTTTGTGGTGACTGTGCTTTAAAATTAAATTATTATAATCCTAATTCAAGTGATGAAGGATTTTGAAAGTCTGACAGTAATCAGTGTTGAGTCATACTGTAATGTTAACCCTGCCTGGTTTACAATGTTTCAAAAAGATTAACACTTGAAAACATTACATATTTAGAAAAGTAATAAAAAAGTAATCAAATGTAATCAAGTTACATTACTTTTTTAAAGTAATTTAAATAGTTACATTTACGTTTACAATGTATAATTACATTTCCAAGTGATTTTTGTACATAACTAATTATGCCATTGTGTAGTCTCTGATATCCCAATGTGGCAAGTCACATGCTCTAAAAGTGTAGACACAAAATTGTTTTAAAGTTTTTTGTTTGAATCTGGTTTAACCATTTTATTATCATGACTGTCTGTGTCTCAGTTCAGTTTATTGCAGCCAGTTTTCACATCATAAAAATTTTAAAACCTAAATGCATTTACATTTACATTAAACAGTGCTGAAGTTCAATTCCTTATCATTTTTTAGATAAATTTAATTACTATTTATTAAAATCTACTATCACTTCACTTATTGTTCTTGGCTCATTATGAATCAAACACTAGAGACTATTTTGGGTTCAAAGATTCGTGACTCTAGAACCACTCTGACTGAACCTCTTCATCTGATTCATTGAAAAGATTCTTGACTCTTGAAATTGATAATTTGCTACAACATACTGCATTTTGTCAACATGTGATAAACAGTTTAGTATTACTGTTTAGACTATTTTTAAGACTTTTTAACTATTGACATTGAAAGAACTGCTGTTGCTTTAAATATTTATACTTTCCTCAACACAATTTGTATTGATTTTTTAATGCTACATGTTAATCTGATCCAAGATCAGCATTTAATCTGAGCGATTTGACACCTTTTGTCTCTTACAGTTTGTAATTGACATTTGAGGCCTTTTATCTAGGATATTCTGTTTGGAAATTGCCCATAGGTTAGTGTACATCTTCCTCCCTTTCCCCAACTTTTCTTCTGCCGTGTCCTATTTCTTTTGAGGACAAATACAAGACGGAGCACTTTAGAGCCCTGCATTAACAATCAATAACGCACATCCATAGAGAGCAGTAATCATACCTAAATGCCATTTGCCCTTGATGAACAAATGGCTGAGTAGGGCGACTTTTAAGTGCCCCTCTTCAAGTTTAGTCCTTACATTAATCCATCTCTTTAAAAGCAGGGAAAAATCTCCTCTCTTAATCAAGCATTAAGACTGAAGGCAAAGCAGCAGAGCAAGAGCGAATCATTTTTTTTCTTGTAGTAATAACTAATATAGACACGACTCTGATACCACAAGACCGTCTTTGAACTCTGTCCCTCTCTCTCTCACAAAAGAGAATGTCCTTCTTAGAACAACAATAAAAGCATGCAAACATAATTTTTTTGGTGGATTTCCTACTTGCATTGTCAGTGCATTTGGCCCCTCTTCCTCGCAACCCCCTCCCCCACTCACCATGCCTCCTTGATTGAGGGCTAATGAAAAAGCTGTCCCGAGTGCCGCCGCCTCCCTGTATCCATTAAGAATAATTAGACGGGAACAATTTTGATGCCTGTAACCTCGGCGAGTGTGGCTAATGGTGTTATAAATTGCTCCTTGTCCTGGGTCTTGCTTGCGCGTCGTAGCGCAACAGTGGCGAGAAGGGCGCTCCGCGCTTAATTCAAAAGCACTCTGTCAACAGCGTTGATTTGTGTGCTAAATGAGAGCGGTTAAAACAACAGCGGCAGCTCATGCATCCTAATGCCAATGGCAGGAGTGGGTTCGATAAAGAGGCTTGTCCGCTGTAATTAGCTACGACAAACGGCACAGGATTAAGAGAATGCCAGTCAAATGGACCCCCATTTCTCTTGCGGCGTACGTGCCAACCTCTAGGTTGTCCCTACATATGCCTATATGCATCGTTCTCTCCATCCTTGCAAATTATGTAACTGGTTGATTTGATGATTACAGGTTTTATGTAGCTAAATGATGTGTCTATGTGTTGAATTTTCCAAGAAGCGTTCTCGAGTGATAGACGGCAGTACAAACGAGAGACAAAACCAAAGGGACTTTAAAAGGTGTTCAGTTCGCCTGTAAATGCATGCTGACAAGATTAATTGAGCATTACAAATGGTAAACTCTGAACCTGGGCCGTCGCACGAAAACACACACATTCCCTCATCTTAGTCCACTTCCACGTGCCTCGCCATGCAAAAATGACTTGATGGGCAGTTAAATGCAGGGGTCGAGGGTTAAATGAACACTGTTGTTTATGAGGATGTGGTGTGAATCCATTTGCATTCTAATTTCCCCCTTTCTCGAAAGGCGCACAGACACGCACACATGTGTGCGCGCTCCTGTTAGGGAGATGGGGGAGGTTTGGCGGACGGCTTGTTTTAAAATCCCATTATCAAGTTATTTATGGAATTCACAGCCTGACAACTCTGCTCTGTTAACTCTGGTTAAACATGAACCAGACATGATTTCAGCACACTGCACTGCCTATTAGCTTTTGTTTCCAATAGCCTTAAAATGTCAGCAACTTCAATCACCCCCGGGGAAGCGGATATAGGCTACGGTGCTGTCCGAACGAGTACGGACTCTCCCAAACCCCGACTGAGTGTTATCTGTCCCGGTTTGGTTATTTGCTAGCCGTTTTTGACCCACGGTCATGTTTTACGCTTCTCGATACCATGCAGATTTTTTTGCATGGTGGTTTTTGCTTAAGCATATGTGTTCCTCTTCTCCTCCGTATTGGCTTCCGTCTACTCATCAACACTTCACCTCACCTTACACACACACACACACACACACACACACAAACAAGAGGATTATTCAAAGCAACTCTTGTTTATAACACGCGAGAGATGCGGCTAAGGTGGGGAAGTGTGAGGTTTGCAAGGTTGTATGCAAAGTTTTATTTCACCTTCTGGAAGAGGGGAGAGAAGGTAGGTAATAACCCTATAAATATTCTCAGACTCCCTGACCTCCATGTGCACTTGTTAGCGGTGCATGCTGTGGTCTCATTGGCTGTCGCGCATGTCACAGGGCCCGGCGAGCAACGATTTTGCAGCAAGCTCGAGAGCAAAACTACTAAATTACACTACCATATCTGCCGAAAAACAAATTAGCTAGTTTTTCAAAGAGCATGGAATTGTGAGAGAGGTTTCGGAACAGATGCGGCACGATAAACTTTCTTTTAGCGATTGTTCTTGTTAATTGACTCCCATTAGCAGAGAGGAATAGCACAACAGCTGTATTTGATTCTACATTTGACTGTTTTCAAGGTGTCCTGTATGTTGTGCTGCTAAAACCGATGTGTGTAATTTTTTTTCGGATGTTAAGATACTTTCTCGTACGCTCGCAGTAAGTAAGTGGGTTGATTTTGTTTGGAAGTGTAAATACTGTGACTTTGTGGTGCTATCAAAACATTGCTGTTTGTTTAAGCAGGTTGACATAGTGTGACGCAACCAACAGCGTATGTTTGTGCGAACAATGGAAGACGAAGAAAATGTTTAGGAAACACTTTGTTTGGTGGCACTCGAGGTGGAGGAGTTACACACTGCGGCTTTTAATTTGTGCCATACTGTTGGTACTCTAATGTATCGACATCTACCTCCCCGCAAAGCACCTGAGAAGTTGAGTTAGAGTTTTAGGCTAATATTCATAGAGTTGCTCCTCATGAAACCTTTTCCACCACCCAAATATGTCTTCCATTATTCAGAGAAGCCCCAAGCTGTAGGCAGGAACAGATTAAATCCCTCTCACACAGCAGATATCCCACCAGAGCATCTCTCTACTACCACCAGGCCTTCAGCTAAAAGCTATTGCAGGCTACTGTGAAGATACCGAGATATGTGCCAAGATGCTTGTAGTCTTTTTCTTATTATTCTGCTGCCGGGGAACCGAAAGGTTAACTGGTTGATAAATGAACTCCCACTTTGAGTAAGAGAATTCGTCAAGAATTTCCCATGTTTTGCTAAGCAGAAACTGATGCAGCTTCTTTCCTTCTACATATAAGTTTGTATACTGTCCAACGTTGAGTGAATGTCATATATACCATTGATTGATCCTTGAAAACTTTGAATAAAACTGTGCTAAATAGCTGGAATTGTAAGTGCATTAAATTAATATATGAATTTTTTTCTCTTTAGAAATGTACTTATATTGATTTATTTTCGTATTGTTTATTTATGGTTTTCTCTTTTTATGTTTTGGTGCTGAGTAATATTAACAAAGTAAAAAAGTAATGAAAAGAAAGTAGAAGAAGAAAAAATGATGAAAATCCGGAGGTAAAGTGTATTTTGTTATAAAAGTAATTTTTTATTGAATATGAAATGCAAATACAAAATATATATTATATTATATTATATTATATTATATTATATTATATTATATTATATTATATTATATTATATTATATTATATTATATTATATTATTTAGTATTATATTATATTATATTATATTATATTATATTATATTATATTATATTATATTATTTAGGTTGTCTCTTGATGCCCATTGCAAAAGTTGGATGTTGAAGCAAATCCATTTGAGAACCAGAGGTTCTCAGAGGTTAAAGGGTTAGTTCACCCAAAAATGAAAATTAGGTTAGTTTTACTCACCCCAGAGCCATCCTAGATGTATATGACTTTCTTCTTTCAGACGAATCCAGTCAGAGTTATATTAAAAATTGTCTTTGATCTTTCAAGCTGTTTAATGCCACTCAGCGGGTGTTGCATGCATCAGTCCAAAAGAAGTTAAATAAAAAGTGCCCATCCATTAAAAAAAAA